>NC_066364.1:116647048-116849548 GCF_013377495.2 Cygnus atratus
GGCCACTGCTTTTAGATTATTCAGGAGATATGATTGCTACATATCTGTGCCTTCACTGTTCCTCGTTGGAAGACATGGAAATGTTAAACTACCTAAAGTAACTGAACTTTTAACTGCTAATTATTTATAACCACCCTCGGGATCTCAGTTTCCCACAGTGAGCTTACTAGGACCTGACAACTTTAGATATTCTGCAAGTGGCACCAATGTTATAGTCTAAACAGATTGTGTGACCTTCAGAGATTAATCAGTTAAAACATCCCTTATGAAGCTGTTTTAGATTATTCTTGACAGTAGCTGCTTTTGACAGTAGAAGGTCAGAATCAAAGTCCTTTTTAAAAACTATTCTAAGATTTATGTCTGCATCAAATACAGCAAACATGCAGAAATCACTAAAGAATGCTTTAGCCATTGCGTTGTTTAGTGCTTCTCTGTCTTTTAGTTGTCTTCTTTTTATTATGTAATTTGGAATGCACTCAATTAGGTTAAAATGTTTATAGTCTACGCATATTTTGAAATTCCTCTTAAATTATGCTGTTTTTTCCTTTTATTTTTATTTTTATTTTTATTTTGAGGGGTTTTCAGTGAGAAATGTTAGGAATTTTCACATGGCAACACCTGTTTTACTGCAACAAATTCTGAAGCTTAACAGAGCAAAACGACTGGAAATACTGTAGCTTCAACAAGCTATTATTTTGCAAGAAGGAGCATCAAACTCAGTACATTGTATCAAAACGTCTTGCTCATAAAATACCTGATTTTGCAGGGAAAGATACTTTGGCAGTGACTTCTCTCAGTGAAATGCATATTAAGCTCTGTGGTTGATGCCTTAATGAGAAAATCATTTTTGCCAACATAAAATTATCTTATATATCTTCAGTTTTGCATTAAAAATAATTTGGAATCACTGCAAACCATAATTAAAATTAGGACCATCCTCCCATTATAAATGCCATATCCTCAGCAGAATAAGGCTATTTTTCAAGATTTTGGTGAATGTCCAGCATTCAAGTTTATTTGGCACATAAACACCTCTTATCTGTATATTTACTGGAGTACAGGGAGAAACATATACATGCAAGCCTATTGTACAGAGAGGCATCATTTCCGCAGAGCAGCGTTTCCATCTGAAGGGTGTAATTCTGCTACCTGGAGGGCATTGGCCAATGCAGCTCAGCCCGCATCCCTCTTGCATGTTTGTTGGAGGAGCCTGGCTAGACAGGACCCACACAAGGTACCTGTTATAAAATCTTGTTGTTGTTGTGGTTTATTTTTTTTAAATGTAAATTCAGGGCTCGTGAACTGTGCAGGCTTTGGCAGCAGCCAGGACAGAAGTCCCCTCTCTGGACAAGCAGAGCCCATGATGAGAAGCTGCAGGCTGATGCCAGTAGCACAGCCAGACCAGCTGGGCTGGGCTTCACGTGAGCTAAGTATTTCTGACATTGCACCAATGCTGCTCATGCAGGTTATGGCCCTGGTGCATGGTGCTGGCAACTTTACACTGTGACATGTCTTTAACGGATTTTAACATGTTTCCAAATATGTGATAGATGAGCAAGTAGCAAGGAGTGCAGTTTTTTCAGAAGTGTCTCTTTATTTACTAAAACACTATTATTTTGGGGATAGAGCTTGCCCTTGCTTTTTTTTTTTTTTGTTGCAGCAGTGAGCAGACAGACCACGCTTCTCTGCACACCTTCAGGGCTGCCCATGCTTTGTCCACAGCTGCTCGTTGCTCTCCCAGATGGGGATGTTTTGGGATTCCCCTTTTGTCTTCTTCAACAGCTACCCTGAAGCTTAGGGCTCCTTCCCCAACCATGCATTTATATCATCCATCCCAAATCCTTCCTCTTAACTGCTTTATTGCACTTGAGCCTCACCTTTCTGACTATTTTTCCTTAGGGACCTAATCCATTCAGCTACTGGATAGCTGCAAACACAGAGGAGAAGGAGAGAGAGGAAAACAAGATTCCTATAAAGATTTAGGGCGCTGGAGGTCTTGCATATGGTCCCAAGGAGACTGTGATTTCTCTGAGCGGCTGGGCTGGGCATTGGTGGGCTTCCTGGTCTCAGGACTCAGTTGTTGAAAGGCTGGGAGTGCTGGTGCAGTGGGGTGCTCTCAGCCCGGGAGCGAGCTCTGCACGTACATGAGCACGCATCTTCCCGTGGGATCACCGCGGTTTTCTGGTTTTCTCACACCTGCCACTTTGTACCATAAGTGAGAAAACACACACAGTCTCTAGGTCCTACTGATGCTTAGGAGATCATGGTGTGTATAGACAGTACTTCTGGATACTCTTCTGGACAAAGAGCTTACAATGTTCTGTAGGACCTCTGTTGGTTAGATTTTGGGATCCATTCTGTGTAAATAACAGGAATGTAAATAAGCTTCTCTGCAGCCCTTCCTTAGCTGTCTGTAGCACTGTCTTACACCACACTAAGGTTAACTCTAGGCTTCTGCCATGGTCCCCATAGCACAGCCGAGCTCACAGCTCGTGTCCCACACAAGCAAGCACGTGGGTGCTCCCTGTGCCCACCCGCTCGCCCATCCAGACCCAGCCTCTACCACCGTATGTATGGAGCTGCAAACTCGACAGCCAGTGGCTCTTCCTGTTGGCATCCCGATAGCTGGAACTTATCTATCCTTAACATCGGCTTCAGGAAACAGAAGTTTAAAATGCAATATGCTGGGTCAGGAAATTGCAGCCTTTCTCCCTTGAACTCTGAAAGTGCACCTAGTGAGAAAGGAGCTGCTTCTGTACTTTGATATTTCCTGCAGATTTGAATAAAGAGACAGATGGTTAAAATGTATGGCTTTCTTTTGAGTACGTTAAGAAAGTAGCTGTTCCCAAGGCTGTTGTTTTCTGGGGTGTCTATTTGTTTATACGTATTATATAAGTATATGTTTATCTTTTATGCATATTCTTAGTTTTGCGTAAAAAGTTAAATAACATCAGAACCATTTTTGACCAAATCTCGGCTTACATAGTTAACAGGAGGAGCAGCGATTGTTTTATAAGCAGAGCTCTGAAAAGTTCGTTTTATGTCAGAGCAGCTTTTCTAGAACCAGTTTTAAAGTTAATTATCAAAGGCAGGCATCTTCTATCCACCACCCATGACCCCCGCTGGGTTTGTTGTTCAGCTTTCCTTGGGAAAGAGTCGCTCTACAGAAGAACATCTTCATGGTGTCACAGTCCAGGGAGCCGAACACGTCCGAGCTAATCAGCTTAGAACATCAGTACCATCTTAATGTGGGATTTGGGACCTTCTGGATGCAGGGTGAGAAGCTGAACTAGTCTGCAAGCACATCACTTTATTCCTTTTGCTTTAAGCAAGAATAATTTGCCTTTTTTCTCTCATCTTTCTTCCTTGTTGTTTTGCCCCTGAAAACTGTGCGGCAAAAGCAACCTCCAGGGTGGACACTAAATCTTCTGATGCAGGCAGAGCAGTGATAACATCTGAACTGAGGGTGCTTTTCCAGGGCATGCTTGACAGATGTAGCAGGGCCTTTTAGGATTTAGTACTGGAGCATATCTATTACCCGCGCTGCAGCACAGCTTGGCAGGAGCTGTGTGGTAATCTCCCATGAATTCTGTCTGACTTATCAGAGCATCTGAACAGGTTCCTGCAGGATGCAGAGTCACTGCACCAAGTTGGGGAGAGACAGACCGTACACTTCCAACTCCTTTAACTCTTGCTGGCCCAAAGCCTTTCTGTGCCGAGGCAGTGGTTTTCCTTTTGGGGAGGAATTGAGGTGTTTCCATCTCTCCTCCTTGTACCCCCGCTTCCTTGTTCCCTCCTTCCCTCAGCATATGATTTCAAGGAGCAGAACCTAATTTCTACATATCTGAGAGGGTAAGAGTAATTGCTTTAATGGCGTGGCAGCCTGCCTATTTCTTTGGCAGAATGCAGTAAATATGATACATGTGGTGGAATTTTAGCTTTTGGTGGTTACAAGTCCAGGACTCGGTTACATATAGGAGTGTGTGCTTAACAGCTTTATTCCCTGCCTTTGCAGTATGTATTTTATCTTGGTCTTACTGAGCGGAGTATTTAATGCTCTGTCTTCATTGGTATAACAATTACCTTGGCATTTTATACTTCTATATACGTGTGTGCGTGCACACATACACGCTTGCACACACAGGCATGCATGTATATATTAGAATCCACCACACTAAGATTGATCACAAACACAAAATTGTTTAGATCACAGATTAAAGTTTAATTTTGGAGTTTTGCTTTAGGGTGAGAATTAGCTTCAGAGTGTGAGTTGCATAGGAGGCGCTGTAATTTGTTTTAAGGATAAGGCCTTCAGGCTGCTGTGCATAAAATGAGCATGATTCCTTATTCCCACGGTTGATTTTTGAATGGAAGTGCAATTAGAATTTTTTCACCCAGAAGCGCATACAGTACAGAGCAAAGATAATACCTTGAATGCATATCAGCTTGGGGAACTTCTCCTGGAATTTTATTTATTGTTCACCTAGCACTAATTCAAAAAAGATCCATGCAAACCCTAACAATACACTTGCTCTTTAATTTGGAGTCTAGTGTGTTTGTAGAGACTCTTGCAGGGGCTTTATTATTACTGAGTGAGATTTCAATGGTGAATTTTAATGTCGCACACAGAAATGTGCAACCAGTTATTTCTGATAGAATGGAAACTATTACAAACAAAACACCAATGTAGCAATAGCCTCTGTTAATCCTCAATTGCTGCAGATATTTTCCTGTCACACCAGGAAGCTGTATTGCCGCCTGGTATTGAACAGCCACCATCTGCATATGAGAGGTATGTAGATATTTTTTTCTGATTATTGATGCTGATCACATTCATCTTCCACTGGAAGAACTGAACAATCGATACTCACAGAATATTCATGTAACCTGAGAAACAAAGGTGAATTCCTGCATCCAATTTTTGGATGTCATGGTCACTAAAGAGCCAGATTCTGCCATTTCCACTGCATGATATCAAAAAGATATTGCCTCAGGTAGACACATGTTAGACATCGCCTCAGCCACTCACCATGGAAAGAAGGCAGGAAGCAGGAATTTGTATCATAATTTGGGAAGTTGGTTATGTAAAATGGTTGTTTTTTTCTTAGAAGAATTTTTCAGAAATTTGTTGGGGGGCAGGGTGGGGGAGGGTACCTATGTGTGTAAGAACAAACCTCGTAATTTCTGAGATAGTCTGAGTTTGGGTTATTTATTTTGCATACCTGTCTTGTATGGGAATCCATAGGGACCTGTGTGTATGTTCAAAAATCACAACACACCACTTTGGAAGAGCTGGACTGCATTAGGATTTTCAGTATCTAAGAAATTCCAAGGGAAATTACAATTTAGGCAAATTACTAAAGCCATATATATACTTCTTAAAGTCAGGAACATTTTTCCTAAAAAGCTGCTTTTGCAGCAGGGTCCCAACATGCTTTTCAGACATCTCCATCACCTTGAGGACCTTCCCCCATTCAGTGTCAGTGCTGTGGGGAAGGTGCACACCAAAACCAAGCAGCAGCCCTGGGGATACAGATGTCCGGAGGGACCCTGTGGGTGCGTGTGCCCTTGCATGCATTGCTTCTGGAGCAGCGGGGCTTGACAGGGCTTCCAGCATCACCAAAATCTAGCCCATAGCAATTCCTCTCATTTGAAAAAGGATGCTTTTCTCCCCTACTGAACAATCAAAAAACTTTCTGACATTTATTTTGATGGGGAAAAAAAAAAAAAAAAGAAATCTACTCACTTATTACAAGGACCCGGAAGCATAAATTCAGGTTGGCTCTCAGATACCTTACACACAAATTATATTCAGGTAAATGGTCCCTAAAAATGCCTTGATAATACAACGTACATCACAGTTGCTAGAAAGGAAATGTAAAGCTCCCCGTTAGAAAAGATAATACAAAGAAAAAAATGTATTTTCATTATTCTCCCATAGTTTCAAAGTATCTCAAGATTTGATTCAGGTCCTAAAGATATTATAAGGCAATATCTATGTTACCTTTGAGTCAAATACCATGTCTTGACACTTGATCAGTCTGTAAAACTCCCGGAAGAAACAGAAATAAACAATTTTATTCCTCAAACAGGAACTCATACAGCAGCGAGAGCAAGAATGTTTTTTCTCTCCTAAATATGTCTGCAGGTCCTGTAATACATTTAATTAGAACACCAGGGTCAAATACAACATTTTTGTACAATCTCTTTCAGAAATATGACCTAGATTAAAAAAGAAAAAAAGGGGGGAAAAAAAAGGAAAAAAAAAAAAAGGAAAGAAAAGAAAATCCCCAATAATGACACTTCTTGAAAATTCCAAGAAAACACGTGCATTGAGGTAATCTTATCTGTGCCACTTAGAAGTGAAAGGCACATTTAAACTGAGGTTCTGAATGTGTTTTTGATTTTATGCACCTACATTTGCATATGCAAACTCGTTTATATGTGCTGTTCTTATTTTTCCTACCCATTTTCACATTGTTTTTCCACTTATACTACAAAAGCTCAATTTCCAGGAATGGTTTTGTTGATGGCTATACCTGTGCAGGTTTATTTGGCTTGGTCTAAAGTGGAGATTTTAAGTAATGGTTTTAAATCTCAGATAATGCTACTGAAACTACTGGAGAAACTGCAGAGAACTATGAAATAGTACTACTTGCCATTTGCTTTAGAAAATGGAAAGACTTTTCTTGCTGTTTTTGCTAAATACTGATGGCTCAGATCCAAAGGGGAAAACTTTTATCTTGTTCTCTTTGAGGCAGTTGTTTCTGTTGTGTTTTCTTTTTTAAATGGCGAGTGGTTGTCTTTCATTCTGTGTTTTCCTCAAGCACCCAAATATAACGAATGACTTCTCCCTCTGGCATGGTATCGCAGGAGGAAGAAAACATTACCTGTGGCAGGACAAAATCAATCTACTTTATCTAGAGGAAAAAAGAAGGAAAAGATAGAAGAATATTGAAACGATTTTAAGTATGTTTTGAAACAGCATCACTTCGGAGTGGAGTTTGGTTACATGAAGTAGAAGAAGGAGCCCGGGGGGCCCATCCTGCCGCTCAGGAGGAGCTGCTCTGGTTGAGGTGAGGCTGTATGCTTGCCCCAGACTCAAAACAGAGAGCTCAAGGGTTAATGCAATGCGTTTGCCTGAGCCGCTTCAGTTTCCAACTCACTGCCAGAGTTAATGACAAAAAATATAGTAAGATAATATTAAGTATCCGTCCCGGACCATAGCAGGTAAAGTGAGTTTTAGAAAACTAGAGAGAACTATTATGTTAGAAAGATCTAGTGCACTAATGCTTCTGCTACAGCATACAAGATCATAACATCCTGTAGGTATGGCCCCACAAATTCCCACCAAGCAGAGCACAGCTTCTCTTCCAAAACCAAGATCTACCTGGTGAATTAAAAGAATAACTTAATTAATGCTGCCAGTAGAGGGAACTGATGTACATGTGAGTAGATGCGGCAGCATTTCTTCAAGAAAAAAAAAAGTTTAAAAATATAAACACAAGAAAATCCTCTGGACTTCAAGAGGGTGTCAAAGCTGCCATTTGCAGCTTACACCAGTCAGTGACTGGGGACCAGAAAGGGAGGGCCTGGTGTACTTTCCTTATTCCTTATTGAAGAGTCCTACCTTCTGCAATAGTGTTACTCATGGAGTAAAGTACAAATGTGGCAGAATTTAGCAGATGTGAGGATGTTTCCATGGGGTTTTAAGAAGAGAGATTTTTGGATCATTTTGGATTTTTTGAGACCTCTGGATGAAGCTTGAAATGGGCTATTTGAGTCAAAGCAGCAGGTTTTTTTTCTTCATTTCTTTTGCTGTAGATTTATGTAATGTTCGTCTTAAAGCACAGAAGGGTTAGGATATCGAGGTGGGCTGCTAATGAACCAATTGCTATCACTGTCTCTAATGTAGTTCCTGTTTTCTTCCAGTGTGCAAAAAGCAAGGGGCAAAGCTGGGAGGTCAGAAAGAAAGAATCAGACAGTGAACAAAATACATATGCTTTCAATGAAAATAAAGAGATAAAGAAAAGGCAGATATTAAATAACCCCCTGAAAACAAAAATTGCTGAGCGGGGCTGAATATCATTTTTGAGAGGTTCTGCTTAAAGTTGTATATGCTGAAGTTATTCTCTTTGGAAGCAGCCGCCAATCTAGAGAGAGCGGCAAAACTATACATGTACAAAAACGGACTGCAGGAAATGTGCTGTATTCATTCACCTTTTAGAGAAATCTACTCTTGACAGGCAGAAAGCTTTACTTCAGTTGTAGCCATGGATAACCCTTTTAAAATCCTTTATTTCAAAGGCATTCAATGAATACCTTTATTTATTTATTTATTTATTTATTTTTGTTATCTGACATACTCCTTTGAGCATAGAAGGGAGGGAAGTAGAGAGATGGGTGGAGCCCAAACCTCCTCCTGGGGCAGCATCCATGCTTATGAACCACATGAAACACTGAAGACAAGCCTGAGAATATTGTCTCCTGCTTCCTAATATTAAAAGCAGCTCAAATGAGAAACCTCTCTTCAGGTTCTCAAATACTGGGGCAAATGGTTGGTGGTTTTTTTTTTTTTCTTTTTTTCTTTGCCTTCCCAATTCAGGTTTCCGGATAGGATTGGAACTGAATGTGCCAAAAATACCAGGATAGAAGCTGTTCTTATGGGTGTTTCCATCTGGAATCTAATGTAGAAATGCCAGAAATCCTGTAGGAAAACCTGTTCTCATGTGGTTTCCTGCCCGGTTCAACATTTTTGATATGTTGGGAGAGTTTGGATTTGCAGCAGATAAGCACAGAAACTGGATCTGAATGCCAAACTTTTTTGAAGTTTTTCCATCCCCACTGGAAGCATTATGAGGCCCATAGGCATAACATATATAGACTCTCCCCTGCAGGGTAGGGTCTAAAGCTGGCTGAAAAGCAATAAACAAATGCATAAATATATTCATGAATGAGTAGGACTTTGCTCTTCAGTTCTTTGCAAGCCTATTTTAACCAGCTTTGCTATTTGAGACAATCTTTGGTTATTTGCACAAATATTTGGATGTCCGGAAAGTTTTATGAATGTTAGCAAGAACATGCACCTGGAAGGTTATTTTCAAGTGTTTACTTTTCATCATTTTCTATTTATTATTCTCCATTCAAATTTCTTGGCGTGTGTGTGTGCGTCTGATTAGCTCACAGAAACCAGGGTCAGGTGCTTTCGGCTAGGGCTTGGCACCCTTCCCAAAAAGGTATGGCAGGCTGTATTTTCCTCTCCCAAATTCTGGTCCAAACATACCAGCAGGTAATATCTGGACCTGGAGATGCTGATACCCCTCAGAGGCAGGAGGACCTTGGGCAGCCGAATGGTCTTATCCTGCCTCTGTGAGATTAAACTCGGTGGGGATAGGCAGTGTGTCCTCAGGCTCTCACAGAGTCCCCAGTGTTCTGGCTGTTATTTCCAGTCTTCTGCTGCAGAAGCTCTTTCAAAATCCATTCACCTGTCCTTGACACCACTGCCTTAGCTTCCTGACCCTAACCTCTGGTGATCAGCCATATGCTGGCACTCAAAATGGTGCTGCCAGGCGCCACTTTGCTCCCTGCGCTGAGGGGCCAGGTTGCGCCCTGTGAGGGGGCCGCTGGAACCTTCTGGAACTGGCCAGGGCCTCTCCTCACAGAGCCCCGCGGCCGATACCCGGACACCTGCACCCGGCACAGCCATGAAGCAGCAAAATCCTGATGGGCAGGAGTTTGTTTGTCCCAGTTATTTTGTGAGTGATATGGGGCCAGGAAAAGGCGGCTTTTAGAAGGGAAAAAAAAGTGGCTTTTAGGAGAAAAAGAAGGTGGCTTTTAGGAGCCCTCAGGGGCTGCTCACCTCAGCTCAGGTGCCATGTTGCTGCCCTGCTCTGGAGAGGTGCTGGTGGTAAAGGGAAGCTTCTTCCTCAGGTAACACCTTCTGAAGAAGGTAAGCTTAAGAATAAAAACACTTCCACAAAACTGTGTTGTAAACTTCTTAAAACACCCAGAAGCGTTTTGCGGTGCCAGACAAACTTCCTAACCTTGTAGCCCTGAGCCGGTGGTGTGAACTGGCCGGGTCCCGACCTTGCACCCCACTGGGGATTTACAAATTCAGCTTTTTTTGTTGCCACCATTCTTGCCAGAGTTTTAGCTCTCATAATGTCACCTGGGTTGAGGGGACATTGGGGTGACAAGAGGGGCAGGTTCACTTGCTGTGGTGGCCTGTCCAGTGTAGGGCTGAGACTGGCTGTGCAAGATCTTCGGGAGCAAACAAAGAGACTTTTTAAAGTCATTTTATCTCGTGAATGCAATTTGGCCTCTTTTGTTGCTGAAGAGTAGAATCCTATAGATTCTGTGCTTCTGGCACCTTCAGAAATTGAATTTCTGTGGAACAGAGCCCCACTGCATTTAGTCCCCTGTATAGAGCTCCTTTCATCAGGCTAGTTGTAGGCGAAAGCATGCTGGGGGCTTTCTTCTGCTTAATGCATCTCCATGCAGCAGCTACAGGTAAAAGTGGAAATTTCCCCATAAGAAGGCGCGCAAACACACACACACACACTTTAGAGCATAGGTATTATATTTGCACAGGCCAGTGCTTACCTGCCAGAAAGCTGTTTATTTTTGCAGCTCCCTCTCTTTTGAGTGCTGTACTGCTGTCTTTCCCTGCTATGGACATGCATTAACTCCCCGTATCAGCTGTTGGTAGTGATCTGTGCAGACTAACATCTGCATTAAGTTTGCAGAGCTAGTCAAAATGTTTACCAGAACTATTTAATAGGGAGATCAATAGCAAGTGCCTCTCTGTTTGTTTTAACGAAACAAAATTGGTTGCAGAGCAAAACCTTTTTAGAACAACAACAACAAAAAGCCTGGCATTACTCCAGCTCACTGTAACAATGCAGGGAAAAAGGGCATCCGTAGTACTTCCTCAGATTTATTTTCATTATACAGTTATTAGGGTAGGGGAGCAGTGGATGGCTGCTGTCACAGGGACACCCTATCCTTAAAAAGCAAGTGTGTTCAGAGATTCATTTGGAGGTATATTGATGTATGGCTGTTAGCATCTGCATGTCAGTATCCCAGCAAGTTCTGCTGGTAGAAACTTGTTCAAGCTTCAAGTGACACTTTTGTGCTGCTGGTTTTCCTTCCCCACAGAGGAAGCTCTTCTCGACTGTCCCGGTTTCGGTGTCATGCAGAATTCCCTGTAAGTATGTTTCCTTGCCTGCGGTCCCACTTGCTACCAGAAGGCAATATATGAAATCACTTCCCCAAAATGCCAAATTGGTTCCTCACTTAGGGGCTGAATGCAGTAGGCCTCATACCACTGGTTGTCCCATGTAATGCCTAACTTGGAAACTGGTAGCATCTACAGTTGGTAATTGACAAATTCTGACAGTTTCAGTCTGGCACAAAATATCAGTGGAACATCAGGAAATGGGGAAAACAAATTATTTTCTGTTTTGTGGAAGATAGCTGCGAAAGGCTCTTTAATTACATGTATGCAAAGTAGTTATTAGTTTTTTTTTTTTTTTGTATTGATTTGAGAAATAGTGGATTGTTGTAATCAGCAGTGGTTAAAAAAAAACAACAAAAAACTCATCTTGCTACCTCATCTTGCTAAAATCTATGCATGTACTTAACTTTAAGCACTAAGGTACTTCCTCCCAATGTGTTTAAACATGCCTCTTAATAATTAGAGGACTGGGTTTATATCCTACCTTTCCAGACAGCTGGTGGGTTTTTTTCAGTCACCTTCACTTCCTAAAATGTTGTGATGTAGCAAATTAGCCATTTCTCACCATTTATTCTGAAGAACAGAAATAAGTGAAATCTGTGTCTGAAAATTAGTGCTGCAGGCATGTGAAATAAATGGTAATCTACATGGCAGCAATCAAATAAATATGTTTTGTGGCTTTTAGATGAGAAGAAGGTGGTAAGTAAAACAGAGAGGGAAGAGTTAAATATTCTGGCAAATCTTGTGTGTGAAGCATGGGGAAGGCTCCAGAAAAAAAAAGTTAGGAGACATGAATCATTGACTGTGGAAACACATAGAGACATGTCAGAAGTCTTTTCTTACTTCCAACCCTTCTCCCACCCCAAAGGCTGTGAAGCATTTGAGTGCATTTATGCCATTTCAAGTACCTTGTACTTTTCAGAAGTTCAAAAACAGCTGCAGTTTTTGAGATCTTCCTCTGCTGGAAAATGCACTACAATTCCATTGATAAATAGCTGCAACAATAAGTTAACTCTGTTAAATTTGCACTTTTTCTGGCTTCAGCCTCAGAACTGGGTGTCCTGACAACTTTGTCTCCCAGGTGGAAGTGCCCCACAGTATTTATTGTTGTGACCTGCAGCACCATAAACTGTGAACATGATGCTCCTTCACCTTTGCTTTGATACACTGTAGGAACAGAGGTCTGTGACTTGTTCAGGATAAGGCATGTTTCCTAATGCTTTCACCATTCTTGTTCCTCTTCTCTGAATCCTTTACAATTAACCAATTTCCTGCTTGAATTTATGCCCCCAGGGATGTCTTGCATATTCCCACAGCTGTTGCACCTTTGCCAAAGGCACAGGTAGGATAACCTCTCTTACTCCTTCTTGAAACTCCTCTCTGTTTATCCAAGGTCTGCACCAGGCTTTGCAGCTACCAGGCTGCACTGAGATTTTATGAGGTTATGATCATAACCGTCGTTTTGGCATTGCCCAGGGGACAGGTGGTCTTTGTTGCTGGCTAGATGATGGCATTTTGTCAAAGTGCATATTGTTTCTTTTACGTTTTGCCAAATGGTTCAGTGTGCTTTGTGTGCTCTTTGATGTAGCTCTCTTGCAGTCTCCCCATCACCTGCAGATTTTATTAATAATGATTTTATTCTTTTTTGTTGTTGTTGTTCCTATCATTGATTTAGAATGTTAAATTGAATGGGACTAAGGACTGATATTACTGGCCCAGTTAAAACTATTCCTACTCAATTTCCAGACTTCTATTCGTAGTTACATTTTTAAACCTAAGGTGCCGTTTTTTAATCCGTTTTAATTAATGCCTTGTTTCGTTTGTATCATTCTACCTACCAAGTCAAGATGATATGTAGAAGCTGATTACATACCTTACAAAAATTTAAGTGTAGTATACCAACATCATCACCCTTATCATACCAGTTCTGTGATCTCTGTTTAAAAACAAAACAAAACAAACCAACCAAACAAAAAACAACTAGTGAAATCTATTTCCTGTAAATCTGCATGGCTGGAAGCCGTTTGTATTTGCTCCTTTTGTATTGTAGTACATAATTCTTGGATTAACTGTCCCATTACCTTACCCCAAATCAGACTGACAATCTGGAGTACCTGGAGGACCCCATCTGCTTGTTTTACATTTTGGAGAAATGTTACTTGGCTTTGGTCCTCTGTAACTTCTTCCCCGGTAGTATAAGTCCCATCAAGTCCCCGTGGGGTGGAGAGCTTCCCTGCCTGCTCTTTGAAAACTCTTGGTATGCATCCTCCAACTGACTTACTTCAAAATCTCTCTCTTTTTAGCTGTTGTTTTAAAACTCGTTTGACTCATTGCTGAGTGTGTTTCGTTATTTTTAGAGAATATGCACAGAAAATCTGTTTCCCAAATATGAAGACAGGTATTCATTGAATCCTTACGTTTTCCTCATTATTATTGCATTTCTACTATTTTTATCCAGCAACAGATGACAACATTTTTGTTTTCAATACGCTTTTAAAGTCTCAGATATCCTTTCCTCATTGGTTTATCTTTTTTTTTTTCCTTTTTTTTTTCCCTTTCTGGCTCTCTTTGTCAATTTTCTACAATTATCAGCTTTTGGTTTATAATTGTTATTATCAGTTTTCCTTTATATCATTTGTTCTTTGTGTTGAAATAAATGTGTTTTCCTTCTATTTCTACTTTTCCACTGATAGTAATTTTTAAATACTGTCAGTTTCTTTCTTGGTTGCAGAATTGTGGCCTTTGAAATCTAGGAACGTATTCTTAAGACTTTTCTGATTACCATGAAAATGAATTTTTTAAACAGCAGTTATATTTGCGAATGTGCATACTGGAACTCACAAACACACACATTACTTTGGACTTGATTCTATATGTTGACAACAAATATAATCAAGTCATGATCACTGGCATTCAAGAAACCATTAATTTTTACATCTGGGATCAGTTCCTCTGTATCTGTCATTAGGCAGTCTACCCCAAGCTGGTTTGAGTTAGGAAATTGGCTGCCTGTAATTTCTGAAATTCTGAGGACTTTTTAGACTGGTAGCCTGAGAACACCAGCATATGCCATTCAGATTGAAGTCCCATATGTTAACACAGCTTTTTTTTTCACCAACACATGATAAATAAGTCTTTAAAGAAGCTGGTCATCCTTTTTTTTTTTTTTAACAGTGATTTGGTGATGTGTAGCAGGCTCCAAATAGCTCACCACCTTTTAGTTTATTTGTAACAGCATAGATCTGCGTGTGGTTGGAATCTTTTAGTTCTGATTTGCAGACTTGCAAAGGCGCTGAGGGTTTTGGACGGTGTACCACACCCTTTCTTTTTTGTCCACTTCATCTCTCTGAGACGGGCTGTAACCATTCATTTTTACATTCTGCTCATGTGAGTTTTCCCAGTAATATCAACCAAGTCAAATTTATGCTCATAAATCAGCAATTCTAATTCCTCTCGTTTATTATCCAACTTCTAGCAGAAGTGTACAGGCAATTAAATCATTTCATCCCTTTGTATATGTGGATGTTTTTGTAATTTTGTTCTCACCAACGTGATTTTGAACTACAACCAAAACCCTCACACCATCTACCTAGGCAGTGATTACATATGTAGAATTTTCTGACTTTTTCTATTCATAGGACAGGAGGCGCATCATAAGATAATACATATGCACTCTTTCCTGATCAATTTTACCGACTACCTCTTGGAGCTGTATTTTCTGCAGCTTGCCTACAAGGATGTGTGTCTGTCCATACACTCTTCTCTTAGTCCTTCACATAAACTTCCAGATCAATGATCAAGTATTTTCCCAGTCTCTTGCCCTGTGTAGTCCCTCTGTGGCTATTTTCCTTCTTTGCTACAGGGAGAAGCTATACTTCCTGAGGAAGATGTTCAAAACCACTATACTTCATTCTTTGGTGTATCTGTGATTGCACTTCCAAATCACAATTTTGTTTTTTAGCTTCATCACAGCTTGCACATCATTCATAAGAAGTCTTTTTAGAAGATGAGAAACTAGAGCTGACCCACTGCAGCTCAGAGCCACGCTTGCACTGCCAGCCAGAATCACCTTGATGTCCTCTGAAAATGGACATTTCTCAGATGCCTTCTCCAAACTTGCTCTGAAATTACTGTTTGCTGTTTCTTTTTGCCTGCTCAGGAGTTTGCCTGGCAACTGACTGACAGGTTAAGGGGAGCTGCTTTTTGCCAACCTGTCTCCTACAGAGATGGGTAAATCACATCAGACTGATTTAAAAGATCCAGGGATTTGAGCCATGAGACCATCACAGAAGAAACTAACAAACGGACATGTCTTAGTGGGCACATCTGAGGGTCCCAAAACCTTGTCCTGTGGCCAAACCAGAGACAAAATAATCAGTAGGATCAGGCATGTGACTCACCAAGATTTTTTTATCTGGAAGTGCTGGAACCTGCAACATACCCTCTGAAACACCCGTTTACAGCTTCTGAGGCAGGAGGAGGTGTGGAGCTAGCAGTGTCAAACTGAAGTGGCTGTTACAAAGTTGTTCATGGCATGAATATTGAGGAAAAAAAATGATTTTGGGTCTGTGCCTGAGGTACCGTTCTCCCAGTTAGCCCAGCACGATAACTTCCTAAGAGCTCTGTTCAGGTGGTAAAGGGACCCGTCGCCAGCTACAGCAGCCGTGGTAGGAATGAGACTGGCGATGAGCCATTCAGCGGTGATACCGGTAATAAGTGCATTACAAAGGGCCAAGTGAGCTCTAATTGTGCTTTCTTCAATGTGATCATTAATCCTGCTAACTCTGCGAAAATTGGCTGTTTGTGTGCGTACCAATGGTCAAGTACGGCCCTGGTGTTGCCTGAAGGACTGTAGGGGCCCCATCCACCAACGATGAGCTCAGGCTTGCATTGTTCTAGTGCTGAGCTCTGCCTTTTGGAACAGGCTTGTTATAAGCTTTGAGATGGTATGGATCAGACAAACACTAAGGAAGCTCTTGGCAGGGTGACATGAAAATTGCTGACCTTCAGCTTAGATAGTCTGGCACGCAGTGGCCTCCTGAGCACAGCTGGCCCTGGGGAGACATGGCCAGCCTCCAGGTATCCTACACTTTTTTCTGTACATTCACTTCTTACTATTTTTTTTGGTTTACTTTCCTTTTCATCCTTCTTTTTCTTCTTCTTCTTTTTTTTCTTTTTGGTCCCTACCTGTATTTTTTTTCATCTTTGCCTCAGCGATGCCTGCAGGCAAAGCCTCCAGGGTTAGGTTCAGCAGCAGGAGGGGTGACCAATAATCTCTTTGCTAAGGGAGTTCCTGCTGCAGCGGGGGGCATGCACACTGCTGGTGAGGGGCCATTCTGTTTTATTCTCCGGGTGCTGCACCTGGATGCTGTGAAGCCAGGTACACACCTCTCCTGGACAGGAACATGTGCTCCTTTCTCTTTCAAAGTGATACATGCATTTGGACCCGTGCTGCTGCTAAGAGTATGTTTCAGAATTAAAATATCCAGCCCTCTGAAATGGCAGAGGATTTCTTTTAAACCATTCCTAAATCAACTTGTGGAAACCTAAAATATATGGACAAATGAGTTTTATATGAAACAAGGAAAAATATAATCATTTGGAGGTTATTAAATTGAAGGTTCAGTGTAGTTGTTATTGGGGAAACAGGGTTTAGATTGTTTTCAGAGATTCCCCTTTCTTTGCAGACAGTCAGAGAAAAGGGGCAAGAGGCTATTGCTTGTGTTTGTTCCTAAAGCAAATCACCGTTGATAGGTCCAACTTTACACCAATCGGCCTTGACAAGTTTCCCTTCAATTCGTTCTTGCGTGCAGTTTAGTAGTCTTTAAACAGCGAGAAGCACAAAAGGTAGAAAGTTAACAAGACTCCACGGGGTTGTGAGATGGTGCCTGACAAGGGAGGAGAGGAGCTCCCACGACTAAAATACAGGTGGCAAAGAAGGCTTTGTGCTAGTCTGAGAAATTGGGAATCTTGTTATGGGCGAGGAAGACCTCATCTGCTCAGGCATAAAATGTCCATGGCAAATGTTTGTTTTGTTAGCTGAGTGTTTTTATGAGGTTTCTTAGTATTTTCAAATGTCTAATTTTTACATTAGTTAATTTTGATAAGTCAGTACTGCAACTTGTTTATTTCACTGGGGAGCTGGGAAGTGTTTTGGCTCTATTTGGGGTTATGAGACAATTGCTGGGCAGGGTGGGGGGCGGGCCCTCTCTGTAGCACACCAGAGAAAAGATGTTTTTTTTTCTTCTCTCCTTCTCCCTTAAAAGAAAGAGCTTGAGGTTCTGCTTTTGCTTTCTATACCTGTACAGGTAATTAGCATCAATGATTTGTCCTTAAGAACCAGCTTTGGCCCTGCATTCAGAAAGAAATGTGGTTATTTTAGACTTAGCAAGTGTGCTTTAGGTTCTGATCCGTAGCTTTGGTTTTCTTGTTATTCATATTGATTGTTCCAATTTGTATGCTGTTTTGCTCTGTGAGTTGTTGATCTGTTTTGTTTCTCTTCTGTTTTTCAATGGCCACAGGTTTCTAATTTTCTGTTTTCTTCTTAGGCTTTCAGGTTTTAATTCAATGTGTATTTTCCAGGATATTTCTCACTCACTTTGGCACCACTGTCGTATGATTGTGTTGCTTGCCTCTTCCTTCCTAGAGAAAAGGTTAACAGATATCCTGGGAGGGATATCACCCTCTCCCCAGTCTTATATAGTTTTATATATATATATATATATATATATATATATATATTTATATAGCTCTTAAATAGTCAAAAGGTGTTTTTGATGTGGATTCTCCTTTGCTGGAAAGGCCAAATCCTAATGCAGATGGGAGCTGTCAGCTTTGTGTTGTTTGGGAATATGTTCCCAAACATATCCTTTACCACGATAGCTTTCGCAGGGCTATGATGTAGTGAAAAGCACTAGGATATTATAACTCGGATAATGGAAAACCATTAGCACTCAGCCTGGGAAGAGTGCAAGACCCTTTGGAAGTCACGTTGGCTAATAATCCCTCCGTGAGAGGCCAGTGCAAGGGGACTTCGCTGCTCTCCTGCACATCCTCAGCATCATTCTGCACACCTCCACAGGAGCAGGTTTATTGCTCATGGGCCTTAGGTTGTCAAGAATACAATGTGTGATGGGGCATCAAAGGAGTGTGGAAGACAACATGCGTGGTTCTGGGAGTGTGGGGGTTTGAAAGAAGAGGAAAATGCCCCTGACATTCCCATTCCTTCTTTCTCTTCTCGGCTGCTTTGAGACACTCCGAATCCCGTGGAGAGCCATTCACCAGTGCAAAGGAAATAACGTTATCTCTGCCTGTGTACAATTCAGAGCCCAGTTAACCAGTGTCTGGACAGAAAAAGACTGCCACCAGGTTTGGTCCTTTTAAAGCCTGTTATCCTGGACATTGGCAGAAAGGTAGGAGCTGTGCAGCCTGCCTACTCTGTCAGCATTTGTGCTCTCTGGTCATGAATTTAAGAAAGAGTTGCCAATATTGACATTATCCTACTCAAATGAAACCAAGGGGGCTTGATAATACTTTAAAAGCTAACTGATGAAACTCTGCAGCTTTAGTTTCCAAGCTAACGCCTGTTGGCCAGAGGCACTGTGTGTGTGTGTGTGTGTGTGTGTTTGCGCGTGTGCACGGATGGGTTCTCTTCTTTTTTAAAGCCTTAGGATTGAGTTTTTTGGATACTTCAGACGTCCCTTTTTCTCACCCTCAGATTGTTCGCCGCCTCCCCAGCAGAGTGACATATTGTTTGCAGTGGAATTTGACAGGCTCAGATGGCAGTAGCTGCTGCAAGATTTTTTAGTTCTTGTTGGTGCTACGACAGGTCTCAACAAATTCCCTCGCCCACTCGCCCGTGGTGCATAAGAAACTTTCTCTAGTGTGAGGGGAGCTTGCCCATCAGTTTTGTCAAAATCTCAGCTTTCCTGTAAGCACGATGCAGAAATTCTGGCTTTCTGAATGTGACACAGATCTGCTCTAAGGCAGTGGTGTTTGCAGATTCAGGAAGACAGGCAGAGAAAGGCAACTGAAATGTGAGCTCCCAAATAACCCTGCTTTGGCTTCCCGATGGAGGTGAACTGCCTGGGGTATGTGCTGGGGAGAAGCTGTAGGTTTCTGCTGAGGGGATCGTGGCCCCATCCTGCACGCTGTGTTCAGCGCCACCATGTTCTCTGTGTCTTTGCTATGTACGCAGATCACAGATCTTCAAACGCACAAGTCCTGTCCCAAACACCCATGAGGAAGTAGCATATGAAGAGACATCAGTGCCTACAACGTAAACCTGTCAGCTGCTCACCCACTTCTGATTGGTGTTTCCCCTAGTCTGCTTTAGGTGCCTGCTTTTGGACAAGCTGAAATTTGCCCTGACGGTCCCTAGTGTTCTCCACTCTCTCTGAAGGGGTCCTACCTGCTCCAGTAGCTCACTGGGCCGGGGGAGTCCTCCCATTAACCTCCGTGTAAGAGTAGCACCCTGGTCTTGGCATGCTTTTGGAACAGGGCTGTATGGGGCAGCTGTGGCAGGCAAGGCTGGTTTTCTGAGAAGAGATGAGTCTTTAGAGGCTGAGTACATCTCTGCGTCCCTCCCATTCCTGCAAGAGTGAGGGCTTTGGAAAACTAGGGGAGGAGTTTCCGAACAGATGAGCCCCTTTCCTCCCATTAGCCAGGGAGTTCTGGGGTAGGCCACTCCAACCAAACCGTATGTATTCCGTGTTTGATTTAGACTTGGACTTGCGAGGTTATTTTCATGCAGCAGTCCTGAGGCCATCCCATTTCCAGGCCTTTCCTTGGCATAAGTAGCATTAGCCCGAGGGTGGCCCTCGTCTGTGCCAGATGCCCACAGCCACAGCAGCAGGAAATCAATGGGGCGTGGGGATATCCCAACCACTGCGCTTTGTCACTAATAGCTGTGGTGGTGTAGGAGTCCCTGTGGCATTTCCACATTACCTGGAGATTTCCCAAGGCAGGAGAAATCCTAAGGATAATTAAGCCTGTTTTATTTAGGGCTGAGCCGAGCCATCAAAGCGGCATAAAGCAGCCTAAATGGACCAGAGGATCTGGCGCCTTATGTGAAAACTAATCATTTTCTGAGGTGATCTGGTAATTTCTGAGGAGGATGTAAAATAATTCACACCCACGTGTAGCTTTTAATGAGTAGGAAGGGTTCTCCACTGCCTGTTCTGGAATTGTGTTTTGATTTTTTTAACAAAATGAAACAAAATGATGTTTGCATGCAACAAAGCGAGAGGGAGACAGGAGCAGGAGCTTGGGGCAGAGTCTTTGTTGCTGTTTTCATCAGGGTTAAGGGCTCAGTGACCATTTGGAAACCTTTTATGGGCAAACTGGCTAGCAGCCAGTGCTGCAAATTTGCACTCCTGACTTTTTGATTAGTCAGTAGTCCATCAACAGCAGTAGAAACCTGAGAAACATTTGCAGCTAACCACGTGAAAAGCAGGTGTAATAAATCAGGTTGTTCAGGTTTAGTCCCAACTGGGAAATGTGGGGATGGAGGTAGAAATCATTCCTACTTTCCTCATGGTGCATCAGAAAACCTGCTGCATTGTGTGTCTGTCTCGTTGCAGAATTGGGGCCAAAACCAGGTGTTTTTAAACTTAGAGTGAGCCCTTCATCACTGCTGACAGTGCTAAGTGGAAGAAGCCCTCTCTATGCCCGTGCCCCGTTGGCAGCAGAGGCATCTTGTCTGTCTGTTTGCCTCTGTCCCTCGGGATGCGCAGTGTGGGCAGCCCCAGTGGTGAGGGGAAACCGAGCTCTGCTCCCCAGCTCGTGCTGTGCCTACACCCAGGTTCTCCCTGGGAGCAAATCAGCAGAGCTGGTGACAGCAGAAGCCATGAAAAGACTGTGGCAGATGTGAGCCTGCTCTCCAATACTTTATGAATACCGAATCTGCTCCTTTTGCAGGGGGGGAGGGTGGCTGTCTGCGTAATTGCTTGTTATTTATAGTGTATGGGATATACACTACATCGGAGTGAGGTGGTGGTGATAAAAGTAGCAAAGGTGCATCCTGGGATGGGAGCCATAGGCAGAGAGGACCAGAAAGTGGGAGGGAAGCGTTGGTGCTGTGAAGATGTACCAGCTTCCGGAGCACATTTGAATGCTGCACCAAGCCCAAATGGAGGTTTTTTTTTGTTTTTGTTTTTGTTTTTTTCCCTAGCCTTTTGGGTAGAATACTGAACCAAAGTGGTTTAGTGGTTGTGAACCAGAATTTTGTAACAGCTTCACAAGAATTCATTTCTCCCCAAAGCTGTGACATTTTAGGATTAAACAAAACATCCCTGTGGCCCACAAGAGGTGAGCTATCATCAGATTTAGAATTGAATTTGAGGAAAAATTCAGGGGGTCATACAGAAAATGGCAATTTACAGTCTTGTCAGACGAGCAGGGAGTGAGAAGAAGGGGAGACAGGACAGATTTTACTGAGGGGACACGGGGTCTCGGCTCCTGCTCCCAGTCTCCTCACATCCAGACTGCATGTCCCAGCCATAGACTAACTTCGTGCTGCCACTGCCTTTGCTGCACTTGGTCCGTAGTTAAACGGAGACCTTCAGGCTCTGGCCTTAGCAATCCAATTGCTTTCCTAAGTATTAAAATAACAAAAGAAACATAAGCTACTGAAATAGGAAGAAGAAAGAAGAGCCCTTCAACACCCCCAGCGCCAGTGAGGCAGCAAGAGCAGAAACATCCAGGGATGGTTTGCACATTCAGTGCTGTGAGTTGTCAGTGGTGGAAATTTGACAAAAAAAAAATAACCTTTAATAGCAATTTTAAGGAAAATTTAGTAACAACTAAGTGAACCACTGAAACCAACTGAGCTGAACAAGGGAATAACAACAAAACAAAAAGCCCAGTGTGTGTCTGTTGCCTGGGGCAAGCTACAGCTGATGGATAAAGTGACAGACGAATCCTTCCCTCATTTCCATTTTAATCTCTGTCTACTAATTGTCATCAATATCATCAGGGTCACTAGACCACTAGTGCGAGTCTACAACCTTGCACAGAAGCAGCAGCTTTATGCCTGCCTGTCCCTAGGGCTTTTCCCCTTTGCTAACCCAGTCTGTGTTAGGAGACACATTGGAGGGGGCAGAAAGCCTCTGGGGGAAAGGTGGGTGCTGGTGCCCCATGAAACACAGGAGAAGCTACTCTTAGCACCCCGGCATTAAAATACAGGACAATTGCAGTGCTCTTTGAAATGAAAATTATTTATGCTCCCTTTATGCCAAGGCCAGGATTCAAAAAAAAAAAGGCGGCTGGGAATCCAGCTCCCATTGGAAGAAGGGGCTCAGTCTGACTCTTAAATCAATGACTGTGTGATGAAAGCATGCTTTGGATCAGACCCAAGGAGGACAGTCAGAGTTTTTTGCCTGTTCTCTGTCTGGTGGTTTGTCTTCTCCTCCTTGCTGCTCGTTACAGCATATGTAACGTACGTGAGGTGCCATGGGTGTACTCAAGGGTGTCTCTCACGGCGACCCATCACACGGTCCCTCAGAATTTTGTCCTATCATCCCCCTGTCCAGAAAAGGCACCCTTTTGTCTTGTAAAGGTAATGTTTAACCCAGGGGCTCCAAGCCAAATCCTGGCCTCTGTGCACAGCTTGAACACGAATTGTGCCCATGGCAACTACGCAGCGACTCGCTTGGTTGGAAACCTCCCATCCCCAACTTGGAGGCAGCCATGTGGTCCCCTGCTTCTGCTGCTAAAAAGTAATAGATTTTTGGCAGTAACTCTGTACCTTTATCCTGTACCAAATACTCTCTTCTTTATAGATGCTGTATGTCTGGGTGTTCTGGTTGAGGCTCCAGGCTTGCTCTATTGGTAGTGCTCCCTCATGACAATTTTCAACATTTTTTTTTTAAATTTATTTTAACCCTGTGGAGTCTCCTCCATCTCTTATTAACTCAGTTTCTAGTTTCTCTACTCCATTTCCTTTGTGTTCCCCTCCCTAACTCTCAATATCCCTTTGATGGCACCATCCTCTTCTCTCCCCAAAGTGTCCCTCATTTTTCCTGGCTATTCCTTAGACTCCCCAAGCACTTTCTCTACAGTCATACTCATTGGCAGATTGCCTCCTTGTTCCACCTACCAGCAGGTATCCGTTTCTTGTACAAGAGATGCAAGGATAAGAATGAACTTTTCCTGTTGATTTGGGGTCTCGTGAGTTCAGTAACTGCAGGTGACTCCTCCACTGATGCAGCTGTAGCTGGTGATGAGGACTTTGCATCTGTCCCTTTACTAGAGATGATGAGCCTGTTGTAGGATGCTGTGGTTTTGAGGTTCCGCATTTGAAAGACAGTGCCTGTCTTGCATCTGATAGGTGGGGAGAGGTAGCTGTGGTCCTGCAGGAGGTCATCTTGGCTTTGTGATGGACCTCTTTGGCTTGCTATTCCATTTCTATTGCTTTTCTATTTATCTAGTGAGTTAGGAAGGCACCGTTGCAACATTATAATTCTCCTGTGTGTGTCTGTCCCCTGTGTGGTCATGTGGCAGTTTACCATTTTGGTGTGCTGCAAGATGTGTAAGGAAGGGTTGATGCTGTCTTGTTCTTGTGTTCTGCTGTGATTCACTGCTAGTGGTGTGAGCAGGGTGGGGAGCAGCACCGAGACAAGAAAAAATTGCTCTGCGAAGCTGTGTGCTGCAAATCTTCACAGGGAGTGTCCCCCTGCTCCAGCATGGAGCCTTCAGCGAGGCCCATGCCCTGTCAGTCGCAGTCCCCACAGCTGCAGCTCCAGATCTTTGGAGCTTACCAGCAACATATTTGCAAAGCTGCCCTGCTGTGATCACTGATCTCTGCCAGCTTAAATTTTGGGAAATGCTTTACACAGCCCTTCCCCTCCCCTCCTTCAACCCCTGCAGGTCTATGTACAAGAAAAGAAAGATTTAATGTTTAAGCATAAGCACTGGTCAGACAATCTGCAGCGTATCTTCTCGAAAACCCAAAACAGGTGCTCTTGGGCCATCAAAGTCTTGAAGCAGTTAAACTTCCTTTCACCTCTGTTGCAGTTCCTTTAAAAGAAATAGAGAGATCTTCAAAAGGTGGAAGGGTGGCAGGCCAGAAACGTAAAGCGTGTGCAATCACTCAGATACAAGTGGCACCACTAAAAATTGCCTTCATATATCAGCTTATGGTTTACACACTGTGGCAGAAAGGACGCTAAAAGGTCAGCAGAAAAAAAATATATATGTCAAGCCTGGAGCTGTGACTCCAAAGGTGTGGAAAGACATGATCTGAGAAGGGTTCTAGAGGGACTGGATAAGTGCTTGATATGGCAGGATTTTTTATTTTATTTTATTTTATTTTTTGCAAGAGAGCTGCTTGCAAACGTCAGCACAGAAGCCAAGGTATATACTCGCAGTAACCTCTTGCTACGACCCCTGGTGACAAGACGGATAGTTCCATTCATCTGTGGGTGAGCAGCAGAGGCTCTCTGCATTTTTTACTTGAAGCCCTGGATGAATTTGTTTGCGGAGGGGAATGTCACCGTTGTGAATGCTCTGATCACTCATGTGCCCATAGTGAAGTCGGTTGTAAGGAAAGGAGGGGGAATCGGGGGGGCAGAGTGAGGAGGAAAGCAAGCTTCTCTCTGGGGGGCTCGGAGATGCCAGCTTATATCCAGCAAAACATCTCCAACCAAACATTAATGGAGGATGTGACTTCGAAACGGAGGGATCAGCAAATATGCCGTAAATTAATAATGTGCCCTTTTAGTAGCAATTGCTTTATGAAAATCGGTAAGGCTTTTTTCCCTCCTTTCCCCTTCTTGTAGAAATAGCTCTGAAATAAGTGGGTCTCACTGGAGTTTTGTTTAAGACTGACCCCTTACTTTATTAACCGTGTAACATTTTAAGGTTGTTTTTTCCTCTCTGTCTCCTCCAGCAAGTCTCTATTGATCACTGTTTACAGTTATAATCCCTTTCAAATTTATCATCCATGACTAACACCACATGTATTGATTAGTGCTGATGGATGTCCCTGTATGGTATATACCCACAGTGATTCTGGCCAGTGAAGTACAGTAGAAATATTTTTTTTCTCTCCTTCATTTGCTTTTTATAGCTTTCTGCAACAACTCCCCCCCTTTGTTCTCAGTGTGGCTAACCTATTTCACGCAAACGCTGTGGGATTAACATGTCTAAATTTAGGACAATTTATTTATTCCTGATGAAGTCTTTGAAAGTGGAAGGAAAAGAAAGGGTAGTGGTGTTTTTTTGTTGTTGTTGTTGTTGTTTTTTTTTCCTCAACTGGGAAGCTACTGGAAAGAGACAGGCCCTGTAGGAGATCAGATTTATGAGGGACATCCACACGTCTTAACCTAAAGCCTAAAGTAACAAAGATGTAAGGGCTAGTTTTTTTAGGGACAAATTAGATGTCACTGGTGACTAAGGACAAGGTGTCCGAAATCTGGACTATAAATGGAGTCATTTGTCAACAATGCATTTTTGCTTGCCTACTGCAACATTTCCTCCATCTCTTGTTGGCCAGAAATAGAGTTTAAGGTTAATCTCTTTTCTCGGACACCTTGATTAAACTTGAATTTACAAACTTAAAAGAAAAAAGGCAGCCTCATATGACCTCAAGGCTTTTTGTATAGTAGCAGCATCTAATTTTTGTCACCTAAGGTATTGGCTTCCTAATGGCTTCAGGTGAGCTCCTAACATTTCTGCATACCTCTACAAGCATCTTTTTGTCCCCTTTCTTCCTTCTCAGGGAGCCCCTACCTTTTGAATGTCTGTTGTACACCAACTCACCTTTCTCCGTACCACAGCCCAAAAGGACGTGATTTTTAAGTAGTGAAAATTGCACGTTCCTTGAAAATCCCAGTGAGCAGAGAGATGTGCTAAGGGAGGTGAAAGCTCATGCAGGCCAACCTGACGCTGCAGCCTGGGGAGGCTGGGTGCTGCTGAGCGAAGCGGGGCTGCCCAGCGGTCACTGTTAGTGGGTGCACATGGCAATTACTGATCAAGCGACTCCACTGACTCGTTCTCGTTAACCCAAATGTGTGAACTGCACCTTTCAAAGGCTGGGCTCCTTCCAAAATTTAATAGCCCATTTGTAAGGGTTTCTTTGGGTGTGCTTTATGCAATAGCTTAAATACACATTCTCATACATGCATTTTATTCAGGTGTAATAAAGCAGCAAGTATTAGAGTTGTTAAACCTCAGTAAAAAGATTTTTAATAATAATTTGGCATTTATTTAATATATAGCCACTGTCTTATTAAATCTAACTCTTTAGATTTAATAGAATAGTTTATTGTGTTATTGCATTGCTAATGCGACTCTCTAGTTATGGTTGAAAAGGCATTTTCATTATAAGCTCCTGTTTGCAGGTGCCTATAACTTCTTGAAGTACAGTACCTCTTTTATTTCAATGTGAAATCACTCACTGTACTTCTTAATTTCTTTCTTGCATCTCCTTCTCAGAAACAAGGACATTTTGATGTTAAAAAAAAAAAAGAGAGAGAAAAAAGAAAACCAGGAATTACTGAGGAGCAGCATTAGAGTTGAGAATTAAAATGCACCAAAGGCAGAGTTCAGAGTTACGGAGCTTATGATACACTGGACCCTGATCAAGCTGCTGTACCCATGTCTGTTAAAGCATGAAGTTTGCAGTTTGTTCAGTAATGCGCAGTGCCACTGTTTTGACAGAGAAGCGTGCTGGCAAGATGGGGTTGTCAGAAGGAGTGCTATCACTGAACTCCCTAATTCTTGCGGTCTTGATTGACTCTATAAATTGGCACGACCTGTATGTCAGGGCAGGGACTCTGGAGTTTCTTTTCAGTATTTTTTTGCACAAGGAATGCCAGGAGAGTATGATAGCTGTGAACTGGGAAAGAGAAGGAGTCAGATCTGAGCGCCTGGGTTTGCACGAGCACACACGGCATCTTGCAAGGGCGCTGACCTGCCCGGCCTCGCCATTTCCTGTGGTTTCCTGGAAGAAATTGTATTTTTCCGCAGGGCTTCTCAAAAGGCAGCTGCTCCTTGCTTGTGCCACTGGCCCCTCTGTGGCAAAGGCAGCAAGGTCTGGAGCGAGCTCGTACTTTCTTCCCTCTTCCACCATGTATAACAAACTCTTTGCTTTGGTTTCTGTTGTTTGCACCACGAACTTCCCAGACAGTACCCCGATGTCCTTTGCAACAGAGGGTAATGCAATAGAAATCACAGTCTCATCTTAGCTAGCATTAAGCACGTAACATTGGTAGGTAGCTATGTGGAGAGGCGAGTTGCCCCAGGGTACCCACTAAACCCAGCTGCAAGCCAGCCCTCTGCTTCACCACCCAAGGGCAAATGTGATAGCAGTCTGTGCCACCCTTCACAGGATGCACAGGCTGCAGTTCCCTCCCTTCTTCTTTTAATCACCTGTGAAGTGAGTAGGAATGCTGATATCTGAATATGTTTACAGTTCAAAGTAAATCTTCTGTAGATGGAAGAGGAGAGCTGACATCCCCTGAGTTTCCAGCCATCACAGACTCAGACAGAGGCCATGGAGAAATTTCTTTATAACCTCAAAACTAAATGCAGTGGAGTGTAGGCGGGTCATTAGTTTGTACGAAGTTTGTTGCATCCCTTTATGGACGGATCAGTTGGCTCAGGAAGAGCCAAAGAAAAAAATTATGTGTGTGTGTGTGTGTTTTTCTCCTTTATCTTGAAGGCAAACAGAGTTTTGTCTGGTGAGGTGCTCAGGACTGGACTCAGGGTCAGTGTACTTACGGGGGATGAACCAGGTTAATTACCTGGTTTTATGATGAACAAACAAGGCCTGCTGGCAGGAGGGCTGTCTCCAGGAAATGGTGCAGTTTTTGGCGCTGTGTCCTGGCCATGCCACCAAAAGCGTGAGCACAGTGGCAACACCCACAGTGGCCTCGTGGGTTTGCACTGGTGTTGCTGGAGATGACCCTTGCAACTTCATGCTGCTTTTGTAAATCTAATATTTAATTGCTTTCCAGGATGGGAACCACTTGTAAACAAACATTATCGTCAATGGAGACTTTATAGTTGAATAAATAGAAGCTGACAAAGAAGGATCGGAGACACAAAAAACAGGAGCACAGCACTAAACTGCCCCATAAAACCTGTGCAAAGAGATAGTGTTCTCCAGTGTTGCAACAGCAGGCTTTTTGCTTATCCATGGACTGAGTTCACATGTCTAATTACTTTCCTTTATTTCAGTTCTGGCTCAGAAGCTGCTGGCAGAGTGGCACTGAGCAGACTTTTTAATTATTATTATTATCACCAGGCCTGAGTAAATTTCTCTTTCGGTGATGGGAAAAATCCATGCAGGAAGAAGGACTGTGCCACCATTGCATAGGGTGCAGCCTGTCCTTGCATAAACTTGGCGCTAAGCAGTAACTGCTAAAGAGAAAGCTACTGTTGAAAAGCACACAGTTTTCGTAAATCTCTTCTGACTCTATACAGTTATGCAATGCAGCTTAGCTTATGTCTAAACCTCAACTCTTCCTGAGAATGCAAACATTTGCAATGTGAGTTCATCAAAACAGAATCGCTTAAATAGAGTCAGGTCTCCTGCTCTCATGTAATCTGTTCAGGTGTTAGGAACACTCCAAAAGGCTTCCCTTGTCTTGCCCTCAACTTTACCTTACAAGGGAAAAAAAAAAGAAAAAAAAAGAAAAATTTTAAATGTATAAAAGGCCTTGAAGCTAGAAGCCTTAATCTGCTGCAGGTTATGCTCTCTGAGTGGTTTTGCACTACTGCGAAATTGTGTGCAAAGTCCTTTTAATGGTTCAGGAGTGTGGGGCCAGTAGCCACACTGGTAACTGTTGCTTTTGTGCAAAGGAGAAGCAAGTGCCATTATTTAGTAGTAGTGACCACAAAAAGACACATTATGTGGAAGATGCTCACGCAGAGATGTCTGTGTAGCTCCTGAATCTTCTGAATTTCCAGAGATCTTATCATGCATTACCATTTTTTAAACACAGCAATTCTGTTATGAACGTTTTTGGCTGTACAGGTATATTCAGCCCCTTTGCCAGTTTTATTTTCCTGCTGTTTGTCTGTAGCTCTGTGGTCCACACTAACAGCAAACTGGTATTATCCAGGGATTGAGGAGTATGGTGAAGAAATAGGAAGCTGGTGTCCTCCTTGTTTTCTTTGACTATCTTTCAGTAATAACAAACAAATAACAAATAACAAACTTAAAAAGTTTGAAGGTAACAAGAACTGGGGATTTTCTGTTTTTACTTTCTATGAGGATCATTTAAAAATATCCACAGGTTCATTTTTATGTAAGGTCACAGGACTTGGCATGTTTCAGATGGTAGTTGGTCAGCTTTTGGTAGGATTGTCTTATGGAAAAATGTGTCTGCCATTTAAAAATAATTTTCAAACATACGGAAAAATCATCTCTTTTGCTTGGTAAATGTGAAGATCTGTTAAGAATTGGGCTGCCTTCATCTTAAAACCAACCGTTTCTTGTTGGAAAAGTAATTGGAGCAGAGCTTGTTTTTTTTTTGTAGAGAGAAGCTCATGTAGTTTTAGTAGTGTTTACTGGTTGGTTTGACCTGTTTTGAAATTTGAAAAAAAAAAAACACATGAAAATGAGGTGAAGCGAAATACCACCCTCACATTTATTTTTCTGATACAAAAGCTCAACTCTGGACTTGCTGTGGGCCTTGGGGTTGTCCTTTCACCAAACTTAAAACTACCTCCCAGGCGTTTGGACCCCTCCAAGCATCTGAGGGAGTCTCTGGAAATACAGATGCTAAATTGCGGGTTGATGGCGTAGTGAAAATGTTGATTGGGAAATGTTCGTGGTAGCTGCCTGGGAAGGAGTGACTTTCAATTAAATTGTATGAAGATGCCTTAAAAGTCGTTTGACTAAACTAACATCAGGAGGAAGAAATATTTTTCTCCATAAAAAAGGAAAAAGGACAAATACCTCCTGGTCATAATCATCCAGATTTTTAGTTCTGATGGTAAAAAAATGTGGTTGTCTTCAGATACCAGCCTCGTAATTGTTTTTCCATGTGGTCAGAAGACTGTAATGACCTCTACATAGTTCTGTCACAAATGGATCTTCCTACAGGTCCTTGTTTTTCATCCTGTTGGGAAATGTATTTTGACTTATTTGTCTTTCATTTCTTTTCTTTTCATTTCTTTTCTTTTCTTCCTTCTTCTTTCCTCCTTTTTTTTTTAACCTCAGAGGTAGCAATCCTACTGCTATTAGCAAGATGTCTATTATAGTGTCATTAAAAAAGCTATAGTCAGAGCATGGAATGACTCACATCATGGAGGAGTTAATAATTCACTGTAATAAAAGTATAAAGTTTTATGATAAACCACTCTCAGGGGAGTTAAATATAATCCTTAGCGGGTCACACACTGACTACAAAGCTTACATTTGTAATGGTAATTTGAATTTACTACATCGCCTTTAGTTTTTAAGCGTTTGTATGTCATTAGACCTTATAAATTGATTTATACATTCAACTCCAGTATAATTCTACATAAAGATACAATAAATTTTATGGATTATAGATATGGCATCTAAAACAGTTTAGAAAAATAATTTTATTAAACTCATTTAAACGGCAGCGGTGAACAGTGACAAGGATGCCAGGGTGTCTCAACTTCTGAGAAGTGCCCGAGGTGAGAAGGGAGCTGCGGGTGGTGGCGGGGACAGAAGGAGGGGACAGGGCTGTAACTCATCGCCTCGCTTCTCCTTATGGGCCTCACTCCCACCAAGTGCTAAGGCTTAGTGCAGCCACGGCTGTCGTCTGCGTGACCCTCGTGCTGCTCCCAGCCCAGCTCTCCTAATGGGACCTGGGGGCTCACCAGGGCCACCCTTAGCGTTCCACTGGTGATGTTGCTGGTAAAGCTACAAGATCACCTGCAGGGAAGGGTTTTGGTTGTACCATAAACAATTCACTTTTTAAAATTTATTTAGAGGCAACACAGCCTGTTCTGGCACATCTTTGGCTTCTGAAGGATGTCTTTCCTCAGCACTTTGGCACCCCTGCGCTCTTTATCAGAGAGAGCTCTTGAAAAATGCAAAGTCCTTCCCCCCTCCCCAGGCTTGGAGCCTGCCTACACGTTCATAAGAGAACCCATTAATAAAAGCCCATCTTAAGCATTCCCTATTGGTATAATTTCAGTGAAGCTGACCATGAGGATGTGATGTGCTATTTCCCTTCCAACACAGCAGACCCTGCTCAGACCCCGTATCCTGTGAGAACTTCTGTTTGTGTTTGCAAGCGTGTGGAGCAGTCCCCGAAAACAGTGCAGAATACAGCTCAAAAATACTTGATAAACTTTGCTGTCTGTTTTTAAAGTGGTTTGAAATAATCAACCAGCATTTTAATTCTGCTTTTCCTAAAGCCGGTGTAATTTCAGTGCTGATCTTCAAAACCCTTTTGTCTAATCCAGTATGTAATCTTTCCCATAACAAAACTTAAAAAGATCCTTGTACTCCCTAGTGGGCAGTTATCATTGTATTCCCCATCGCACTCACACATTAGCAAAGCTTTATCCCGTCATCGTTTTGTTTTTGAAAGCATTGAGGTAAATCTCAGGTGGCATCCTGCACTCAGTGGGTGTGTCGCTGATTAAATGACCCAGCCAGCTGGACAGGTTTATGTACAATTTACTGGAAATGTATTAAATGTGTCTCGGGAAATGATTCTTTAAAATGTTCTCACTGCCAGTGCAGTAAAGATTAAGACCTTGGCATGAAACAGAAAAAATTAAATAATTTTCAGAAGCTTGATGTAAAATAACGATACTAGATGTAACTTAAAGTCACCAAAGGATGAACATTTAGGCTGAATTCCTATTCCTCCCTTGATTAATTCCCATAATAACTCAGGGGTCTCTGAAACTTGCAGGCTGAATTCGAGCCCTGGCACAGTCCCCCTGAGTCTTGCTTTGTCTGTGTCAGCAGCGCGCTCAGGGAAATGCAGGATTATGTAGGCAGAAACAGGACTCGCAGGTGGGCAGGCTCTCGGGAAAATAAACACTGTTATTTTCACATAATTATTTTTGATATTCCAATTCCTCTTTTTACATTCATTGGCATAAAATATCGTGAGGGCAGCATTTGTGCTGCCTCCCAGATTTTATTAGTGCCTGAATTTCATAAGCCAGTCAAGAGCACTTTCCCATCTCCTTGCTTAGCATATAGCTAGCTTTAAATGTTACTGCACACACACTTTTAAAAAATTTATTATTTGTGCCTTTTGCATCCATCCGTATTTCATCACGATTCTCTTCTTTGGTTGCATGAGAGCCCAAAGATGCAGTCTTGCTGGAGTTTTCCTTGGCACAAAGGAATGGGTGGATGGGCCTGCCCAGCCTTTGCCTTTTGAAGTGCCTCCTTGGCTGCTGGCATAACTGAGGGTGAGCAGGACAAAGGCAAAAAGTGAACATGGAGCCCTGCTCCCCCAGACAGTGGGGCTGCAATGGGAGCAAGCGGCCGGGGGTGCTGTGGGGCGCGTGGAGCAGCTGTGTCTGCACCGAGGGGCTCAGAGGGTCTCTGAGTTTCAGAGTCTGAAATTATACTGGCAGAAAGTGCTCTCTGTAGTATCCTTGAACATTTGCTCCTCAGCAAATAAAGGCATTAAGTCTTCCCTCCAAATACACAATTTAGAAATAAAAGGTAATAACTGACGATACACAAACACTGAAATTTCCATTCTTCACAGATTAAATGATCCTTGCTGCAGATCGTGAAAAGAGCCATTAGTGGGAGAGAAAGGAGGGCGGGGGGGACTTTGTCTAGCAACAAGCAGTATATTCTGTGCTTTAATAAGAGGGAAGCTGCTGGTGAGCTGCAGGATTTAAAATCACCACGAACACAGCAGGTTGATTTCAGCTGGGCAGGATGAGTGTGGGGGACGGAGGTACAAGAGACCATGGAGCAGGGCTTGCAGCAGGCCTGCGCCCTCCTTTAAGTTTTGGAAGTTTGTATTCCTTGCTCTTGCTTGTTTGTTTTTAAGAGCACTTTAGTCCTCGCAGACAGGTTCTCAGTGATACGCTCCTCATGTCTTCTGGCACATTTTGAAGAAAAGATTTCAACTCCTGTTTAACGAGTCAATAGTAATTATTGTTTAGTACTGGATTATAGACAGGCTTATGGAATTAAATAGAGTTGTTAGGATGTCTTTACAGCAGGCAAAGAGTTAATGACTGCAAGTTGAGATGGAATAGTTACTGCCTAGACTGCTATACTATTTTATTTCTGTGGTGTCTGAAAATCTAATAAATCATTTTACTTTTATCTTGATAGTTAATTCTTTCATTAGAAAAATTAGAGGCTTCATTATAATGTTTATCATGAGCTGGAAGGTTTTATTCTTTTTTTTTTTAATTTATTCTTTTTTAATTTTAGGATTATACTGTTCACTTTTGCCAGGTTTTCATTTTCTTTATCAAGTTTTCATTTTCTTTTATCATTCCTAAGTGAATGTAGCAGCAGAGCGGTGGGCTGGGTCAGACAGCTCAGCAGACCCGGGAGGTGCCACCCATGCTTTTTACCTGGATTTCCTTGGGTGCTGTTAGATGCATTGGGAAATCAGGCCATAAGCTCTCTCTCTAGACTCTTAGATGCATAGATTTTGAGACTACAAGGGCCTGTAGAGATCTTTTACTCTCAGTTTCTGGAAGACTGAGGTGAAAACTCCTCACTCAGCAGCAGGACCACTTTATTCCCTCCAACGCAGTCCTGAGCAATCGCTCTATATACTCTAATTTGGCTTGAACACCATAATTTAACCTTCCTTCTTGTGCAGCGTGGTTTTTTGTTCCTTCTTTATTATGATGAGTGCAGCATTTCCGGATAACCAACTACAAGGTATTTAAAAAGCCAGTGTCTGGCTCCTGTCTGGCAAATCCATTTCAATTCTTAGTGAGAAACATACTTGTTAGAAAAGGCTTCATGGGGCTGTACAGAGGGAAAGAAAACAACCAACCAAAAAACACACAACAAAAAATGGTAGCATTGTCTGGAAGATGTTCCTTTACTCATGCAGCATCTATAAGCTATACGCATTCACCACTTAGGCTGATTACTTCTACAATTAATGTGCTTTGGATTTGTGATTCTGTAATCACCCGTACATTGCAAAATCTACGGCATATACTGAAAAGTGTCCATAATATATTTTAAAAGGAATTTTTAACTAAGCTCTGACCTTGATGCACTCTGAAGGTGAAGAGGATCAATTATAGATAAAAGGAAGGGAGCTCTCGGAGGATATGCATACCTAAGAGTTTCTCTAGGTACAGTTCTAGATCTGTATTTATTGGTATTTATCTTTCCAAAGCTCAGACAAATAGAGATGCTGTAATTGATTTTATTTGAAAGCATGAGATTGGGCCAAAGGGGAACTTTTTGGCCTTCAGCCTTTGCTTTTCAACCCATATAAAATGAGCATTAGTATAGAGGTGTTTAATGGCATTCACATTTTTTTTGGCCAAATGTGTGAGCGGGAGCCTGCGGCAAAGCAAACTCCATCTCTCCTACCTTCAAATGGGCTGGGAAAGATCCTTGTCCTGCCAACTCATCCTTAATTGGTCTATGCTGTAAGAAGCAATTAAAACTAAAGGCCCGATTCATAAAAAATGTACGTTCTGCTTGTGTGTCTCTGTGTGTAGGGGCTTTTCCTCCACTCCAGCTAAACAGACAGGAGGCACAGTAGCTTTCCAGTGCATCTTTCTTGCAAGTTGCTCCTTCCCTTCTTTTTCTGAGTCACAACAGACCTCCTCTCCTGGGTTCCTCTGCAAGTGAGCAAGTGGGTGTGTGTGGTGTAACCCTTATAGACAAAAGGCAAAGTTTGGACAATATGTGAAAATGTCCAAACAAAAGTTAATGGTCTTGTGTCAGCAGTGCAGGCTTCTGGTATCTGATTGATTTTTAGCGAGCCGTTGGCTTACTAGACAGATTTTGAAAGATCTTTGCCTGCTCTGCTGAGTGTGCAGAGCCTGCAATTTCTTCTCTTCTTTGAGAAAAAGAGGAAAAATAAAATGATGTTAAATAGCTAATGCACAGAAGAAAAGAAATAGGAATGAATCGTTTGTTTAATGTTGAGGTACAAGGAAAGCACAAACTTATATCCATTTTTTTCCTTCCCGTCCTTCCAAATTCTTGGTTAATAGCCTAATATCTATATACATTGAAATATATTCCTATCATTCTTTTTTTTTTCCCTAGATTTTTTTTTTGTGTGTGTGTGTGAAGAATTTTAGGATATAATTTATGTGGGTGACTGTGTGATATAAAGCTGAATCATGCTCCATCTGTTGTGAAATACCTGTAGCTTTTAGAGTGGTCTCCACTGCAGATGCCGCAGGGTTGGGGTTTGCTGGCAGCGGTTCGATCCAGTTTGGTTAAAATCACAGGGGAGCTACAAACTGCTTGCTTAAAGATACTCAGAGAAGGCTCCATCTCGAGTTGTTGCTCCACCCTGTCCTGGGAGCTGGGCCGCCATACTTTGGTTTTGGTTTTCTTGGGTTTCCACGTGCAACGTCTGCCCAGCGCTAACCATACCGCGCCTTCCGCCAAGGTAAAAATTACCCTCAGGGGGAAGGAGAGGTGGCCTCCGGTCCACCTTCAGGATCAGGATCTGATAAGCAGTTTCAAATGTCAGTGGCCTGTTGTTGGTAATTAAATTGTAATGACAGATCTGTGCTGATACTATCAAGGTGCTTTTGTCCTGGGAACCCTGCATTAAGAGGAGTCACAACAGCAGTTTTGCTTGTTGCATCTTCCTACTATTACAGTTAAATAGTTCATGGGCATCAGCTTCCCCGAGCAGAAAACTGTGCGGTTGCCGGCATGGGTTTTACGCAAAATGGCCAGGAATGCAAGTATATCTGAGTATTTGGATGTTCAAATGTTGGTTAGCCTGTGCGTTCCTGGTAGCAGGCCCTCTAGGCACAGATTTGTTTGTATATTTTTACATGCAGACCTGGAGCCTTTAAAATATATCCGTTAACTTTTGGAGAGAAAAAGGAAACGTCTATAGCAAGGCTAAAGTTCAAAATGAAAGCGCTCGGTCAGAGAAATATCAATATGCAGCTGTCAGGAGGACTTACATTCTGAGTCACAAAAAACGCATTTTTTTTTTGGTTTAACTTGTTCTATTATAAATGATTAAAAGCACATGATCGGTCATGGAGATAATAATAGCAGTTGCCTTCTTAAAAACAACAACAATCTCTTTATTCCCATATTGGTGTTTGTGCCCTGAAAAGAAAAGTAGTGAAATGAGAGCCTTTCAAATGTTTTGGTGAGTGAGTGCCTTCAAAGAAGTTTGGAGCCCTCTTCCATCCTGTTCTGTAGAGGTCAGCAAGTTTGAGGAATTACAGGCACTAAGTGAAAATGAAAACATCAAGAGGCTTGCTGTCTATCACAAGTATCACTAAATCTTTTTGAACAACCCTGGGCAGTGAATTATGGAAGCATGGAATTGACTTACAGTTTATTTCTAGTAACAGTCAGTTACTATGTCAAATCTAAAACCATTCAGAAAAGCCTATAAAAATATATGACAAACTAACCAGCAACCTCTAGATCTTTTTACATGTGTATGATTTTAAAGAACGTCTCACTAGCGCTTGTGGAAATGAACAGACAGGACGTTTTCATGAGGCTATTTTATTTTTTTTTCCTCCTCGCTCATGTTGTTTGGCATCACAGAAAGCCTCTGGAGTAGCTTTGCTGGAGGAAGACAATATGGTGTGTGGGCAGGCGAACGGCACAGCTCTTGCTCCTGCCTCTCTTGGTGATGCTCTTCCCCCCTACCCCACGTGCTGCTAGCGAACGCTCTCTTAACAGTCCCCCAAACTTTATTTCAAAGGGGCCTTACAGATGCCTGCAACTTTTTCGCAAGGGTATTGCACTACCTATGGCTCACCCCGAGGTAGGACAGAGGACAGGAGGTCCCACGGGAGGGATGCTGGCTCAGAGAGGAGCTGACGGACACGTGTCACCTGGGTGGACCTGCAAGGGCATGCAGCAGCATCCGTCCGTGGAGCTGCACTGGTGCCGATGAGTCTGGTCCTGCTGCTTGGTAGAGCAGGGGTTAAAACCTTGGCCATAGAAGCAACCCTGGTGCTATACAGGGCAGATACGAGGTTTTCTCCAGGCTGCTTAAAATGGAAGTTTATAAAGGTGTGGGTGCCATTTCTAAAAGCTTGTGGGAGTCAGGTTAGAGTGGTGAAATTGCCGGGCAGCTCAGAGGTGCTATGTGCAGAGGGTGTTTCAAAACAATGCTGTTGCGTACCCATTGTGGTCTCTGTCTCCGCTTCCGATTTCCTTCGGAGGGCTCCTGGGAAGTTGCACTTCCCCAAATGTGCTGCCAGATCTGAAATGTTGGTTGGCTGATGATAGGAGGTTTTGGGAGAGACACATTTTTTGGAGGCGGTGATGCTGGAAAAGAGCCCCTTAGCTCAGGTGCTGGATCTGAGCTCAGTCTCTCCTTGGGCTAGGTCACTCATTTTCAGGACTGTTTGGACCTAATTCTCTCATTGTCAGTAACAGAGACTGGGGACAGTTCCACAGAAAAAGGTAAATGAATTTAAAAATATGAGGCATCTGAAGGCATTAGTAAAGTCACCGCCTAGATGCTGTCATAACAGACAGACTGGCATCTACCAGGTGGGTAGACCTACAAGATGGGTGGCTAATTACTTGAGAGGCTTACTCTGAAGAGAGCAAACAGGGAGCAGGTCTTTCAGAGCTTTCTTTTTGTTTTCTTTCTGTATAAGTGGCAGACAGCATTAGACATTTAAACCTTTGCCACTGCAAGAATGAATGCAAAATGTCATGACTCAGGATAGCCATTTTGCTTTCGTTGTGGTGCTCGAGCTGGGAAAGCATCCAAAACCAAGTTTGTCTTGTAAGAAATGATTTCAACATCGGTCCCCTGGCAATTGTATTTTAAAACTAACACAGCCTAATAAACTTTCACTCATGAAACCATCAAAGATGTGTTTACTAGCAGAAAACTCAGGTCAATAAAAATACTCTACACACTAGGATTTGGGATTTTATTATTTTGCATTTATTGAGAAACAAATTGCAGAATAAAGTGGGGCCATGAATAAAATGCTCCTATACACTCAGAATATAATACAAGATGTAATTAGGTAGCATACTGTTAAAAGTCAGTACCGAAATCTAACAATACGGCATCACCAATTGTAAATATGTAACTGTATAATACATAATTGTCAACTGTTGAGAAAAGATCTCATTTTGATAATGCATATTGAGATTGGAAGTCTGTTTGTTAATGAGTGGTCTGAAAAATACTTATGGTTCTAGGATGCTTGACAGCTCTAACTGCAACGTCGTGCAGCACAGTCAAAGAACAGCGAGTTAGAAAGAATACAAACAAAAAATAAGCCTGTTCTAGGAACAAAGAAACATGAATGTTTACATTTACAGAATGTATTAAAATCACACTTATCCTGCTCTCATTTTAGTCATTTGTAATTGATCGATCGATTCACTGTGATTCGTTTCTGTTATTACGTACACAGTTTGGCTTTGAAGCTGTTTTCTTGAGCCATTGCCAACAGCCTCAGCTTCACATCTCTGCGGAGGGCTGAGGACAGGAATGCTTCGCTCACCTGAACATGGGCTAGAGCAGCTATTCTTGCCCACTTTTACAGGTTCTCAGAATGAACCAGCCGTGACCTCAGTTATTCCATCTCAGGAATATTCCTCCCCAGTCTCATGCACATGTCTCTGCTTGCACGAGGCCAGAGCCAGGCATTCAGGATGCCACCTGGGTTCCTTTGGGGCTGTTGCCTCCTCCTGTGTATGGCATCGCCCCTGCACAGACCTGGGACTGTCAGCCAGCAGCCACAGCTGCAAGAGAAATGTTGTGTACTTGCAGGACTTCACTGCGCTCTCTTCTGCAACTTTATGCGCCTGCTGAAGTTGTGCAAAAGCCAGTATTCAACACAAAAGAGCAAAACTGTGTAAGTTACACTAGCAGCTTGCACACCTTTTATTTCTGGTCTGTGCTGCTTTTATATTCTTGGTGAGAGATTAAGAAGATATTCTTAAGGTTATTCTGGATGCCACAAAAACTCCAGGTAGCATTTTGCAGTGAATTTTGAAATTTCTGAGTAGCGTTGTGCTGGTAAACTTGGATTTGAACTCCCCTGGCATATATTCTGTTTCCTCATTATTCCATGTGTTCGAGAGGCTCAGCATAACCCATTGCGACTTGTTTTCTCAGAGGGAGTGATTACATGCGAGGTAGTGGGTTTCTTTCTTTCTTTTTTTTTTTTTTTGGTGTGTGGCAGTCATATAAAAGCCAGCCTCTGTTATTTTTCAGAGTATTTGTAGCAGCTGCAAAGGAAATTTCTGTGCTGCTCTGTGTTTTGGAAATGAGGGTGGGAATCTGGTGATGCCTCTGGAGACTCTGTTGGTGATGCTGATGTGTTGGGGTGGCTCCTTGCAGCGACAGAGCTTGCTGCTGCCCAAGGCAGGAGGGAGGCTTCCTCCCGTCCACTCTGCCCCCCACATCCAGAATTGATAGGGACAGGTTTGGACTTGAAACAGGTAAAAGAAAATACCTGGTTTGGCAATGTCATGTACTTGCTGCTGCAGGCAGAGACTCTGCATTTGTCACTGTACCTCGTGCCAAAACAACCCACACCAGATGGGTCTTGAAAATTTGTTTCCAGGTCATTTTCAGAGCATTTCTGACCAAAATGCAGGGGAGACTGAGATTAGCCATGGGTGGAAACAGCGCGAAACTCCTTTGGTGTCCCTGGAATCACAGACGTGCTCTCTGTGCCACACCAAAAACTGGGGAACGTCATCAAAATAGCAGAGGGTCTGTGCTCTCTCCTTCCTTTTAGCTTCCTCTCTGATTCCCCTGCCCAGCTCATTACTGGACTTTTAATGGAAACTTTTGAAAGGAGGGGTGGCACATTTTAATTACACAGTTGAAACCACCACGTACATTGCTTCTAACATTCAGCACTTCTTTTCTTGTTCATCAGGCTTATTAGAGCAAACCCTACTACAAGGCTGGCCTGTGTACAGTATCCTGTCTTCCTCGCTTTCCTCAGTGCCTGATGTATTTATCCTGTAAATGCACATTTTCTTCCATTTTCTCTGTATTGTTTTGTTTTAAAACACTGGTTAACCATTGACAAGCTGGATTCAATTGCAATAGAAATATTGAATAGTAAAGTGGGTTCAGACTTGGTGCATCTTCATTATCCTGGTGCAGCAAATTGTCAAATCCTGTTGCCTGCAAGCCCCTGGTACAAGGAACCTCTATTAAAGGGGCACAGCCTGGTCAGCGTGGGTTTGGCACAGCGCAGTGGGCTGCAGCGCAGACTTCTTAAGCGAGACGTGTGCTGGGGTGTTTGGGAACATCTTGTGAATTTGGGGTCACACTGGACACTGCCTTCACCCTCCACTTGGCTGCTCTGAGCTTTTGTCTCGGACCCGTAGCTCCACTCTGTTGCACCCACAGGATGGCCAGGGACACGGAAGGCTTGGTGGGAAGTTGTCAGAAATAATTGTGTTAATTCCTTCCTGCGCTGTCAGAGGGGAAGATGTTACACTCTCTGTGGAAGCTGGATGTGAATGGGGATGGACAGTGGTCTTCGGACCATTACAGCCTACTTCCTCTAATTTTTAAAATTTATATACTTTGTAATGCATTATTAATTTTCTTGTGAGTGATATGACTTTCAAGGCTATCAAGGGACTAATCTATTTTTTACATGGAGTAGAGAAGGACTCTAGGTTTGTACAAATAAAATACTCCCTGGAAGCAATACAACTGAAATAATATCTGCAAACATCACTGCTTTACCTCTCTTCTGAGCAAACATCAGAGTCTCTATAGAAAGTTAACACTTTAATTAGACAGAATTTCAAGTGATCATGTATGTCTGCTATTAAGCTAAAGCATTTGTGTCTCTTTCATGAAGATTACATTCTCTGTAGAGGACTAAGGTAGGTATATTCAGGAAGGGATAGCCAAACCTTTAGTTTTATTTGGGAAATTATTTGGGAAACACACATGATTAAACAATCACTAGCATTAGCTGGAATCCAAAAATTGGGTTGCTATGGGTTTAGTATATTTGCTTAATTCTAGCTGATTGTTCCTTGCCTGCAAGGAAAATTATGTGTGGTTGCAGAGGTTTAAATATGCTTTTTTCAGTGGAACTACAGGTATAATGGTTTCATAGGTCTAAGTGTGGAGATAATTTTGGTTTTAGGATGTTAAGCGGTAGTGGATATGTGCAGAGTTATTTAATATAAAATCTTGTGGAAGTAAATAAGATCCAGCAAATGTTATTTGGAAGTTGGATTTGACGTCTAGAATCGTGATAACAGAAGCTTTGATGTACAGAATTAGGCTTTTTCTTAATGTTTGAAAAAATAACATGGATGCAGTAAAGTAGCCTTACAGAAGAGTCAAGTGCAGACAAGGAATGTGATGTGATTAAAACATGTGCCATTGCACGAACGGTGAGTATTTTTTAATGATTCACATTTCATGGATATCCAGTTCTCAATTTATCTACTTTTCTTTTCCTTGGGTGCTATTATCTACAAAGCCTAATACCAGCCTGTCTGCTCTGGAGGGAAAATAATGTCTGTTTTTTTAGCTCCACTGTCTGTTTCCTCCTCTACACTATGTGAAACTCCTGTTGTTGATGCCAGCTGCGGGTACCTCTGTGTGGAAATGTGACAACCCGGTAGACACGAGGTGTGGAGGGAACTCTTGTTGGTGCACCTTCCCAGTACAGCTGTAACTCAGAGCTGCTGGCACGTTCCTCAGCAGGACTACCTCTGTGCAGGAGCCTGCTGGAGCAGATCCTTTGTCCACCTCATCCTGCCCAGACCAGGGTAAGAGAACGGGAATTGCCCTGCAGCTCTTTTCCAGGCTGTTCCATGCTGCCAGGCAGGACTTGATCTGCCATCCTGTTTGCAGACTTCCCTTAGCCAGAGCTTCATTATCTGACATTTGGGCGGTTATTGTCATATCCATAGCAGCTAAACATTATGTTCTTTCACTGCAGGCTTGCGTTTGGTGGTGCCAGAGGAAGGCTGCTGTTCCAGGCCGCCATGTACCAGCGTAGTTGAACAATTCCATTTTATGCTTTGCAGCCTAGCCTAGCTCCTTAGTGCATGGGGGTGGTTTGCCAAACACTCCACTGGCACAATACAAACCAGTGCAGCTGATTACAGGAGGGTACCTGCAGAGTAGGGGAATCCCTGAATGACAACATCCAAAATCACGCTTTTATCCTCCAGGAGCTGGTGTGTGATAATGCTCAGCGTCAGAAATGGCTTCTTGGATGCATCATGTTTAGTAATCATTGCAACCTGGAGCAGTCTTGCATAAAAAATGCTCTCTAGGGATCACAAAATGCAAAGGTGGCTCCAAACCTCCACTGCTACCAGGAACAGGCAGTGATAAACATTGCTCAAGCCTAAAGCTGGGATGTGTACCAGGCACTTTTTGCCCTTTGATTATTGTTTGTGGCTGTATGGGAACCTTTGACTTCCTTTCCTCTTTTTGTGGTGCTGTTAGCTCTGTGCAGGGTGCTCATGTTACTCAGAAATACAGAAAATGCTGAGAGGACCTCCTGGAGATGGCTGAGAGGCTTCCTTGCTAGGTGCATGTGTAGTGCTTGTCTTATGGCCGTTGTATCGCTGTTTGGAGGAGCAGGACCATCCGGGGAACTCCAGTTCTTCTGTAGGTCAGAGGAGAAAGCTGCCTGCATGTTGGAACCTGAAAAAAGCTAGTCCTGAAAGACAAAAGTCCCTCAAAGACTCCTTAATTAGTACCACAGCGTGCATGAGTTACCTAAATTTGCTGGGAGCAGTAGCACATGCCATGAGCTCGTGCATTGTGCACCCAGCTCTGAAACCAACTCTGTGGCCTTGAGCAAGTCACTTAACTCCCTGTTGCTCATTGAACTGCAAAGGGGAGATAACGATTTCTGCCTACCATGAGGTAGGCAGTGCAGGATAAATTGGCTGTTGGCTTTTAAAGCACTTTAAAGATGTACTGCAAAGCATTAAGAGCACTTGTTTTTATGAAGACAGTAATGGTTAAATGATAATTCTGTGCTCTCGCTGAATTTGTTAGTTTTAAAGTGTGAGTGTTATGCTTCTCCAATATGCTATTAATCCAAACAAATTACTAAGCCTTTGTGTGGTATGTGAGAAAGCCTATGAATTTACCTTTCTGCAGCTGTAAATGCAGCAGAAAGGATTTGAACTTCCCTTCTCACCTTAAAGCCTCTGGCAAACTGGTCACTGACATAATAAATATTCAGCATTTAATAATGCTTCACTTTTCCTCTTTAAGCCATTAGTTGTTTCCTGCTTGGCTAAGAAGAACTTCAAATCCAATTCATTAACATTTCTTTAAATAGCCCTCTTAACAATGCAGGTTTGGTTTCCTTGTTATGTTCTGTCACTAATAGCGGTTTTTACTTCTAACCTGTTATTAATTGGAAATAAAAACTGGATCTCTTCACTTCAGAATTGGTTTTAGTGCCTCTTGCCTCAGATGCCGAAGAGGGTCCTTTTTAGCACAGCGTGTCGTGTTGTATAACGGTTCCCAGGGTAAATAATTTAGCTGGTCAGAGAAAGCGCACTTCTCTGCGCCGCGCGTGGTCAGCCCGGCGGCGAGCAGCGAGGCGTGCCAAATCCGAGGCAAAGAGGAGCACAGCTGCATGAAACTTTCATCGGGGCCGCAAAGGTAAGAGGCCGCTTCTCCGCAGCGCTTTCGGCGTGACCCCGGGGCTGCCCGTGACCCGCGGGGCAGGCAGGACCCGCAGCGGCTGGCGCTGGCGGGGCACTGCTCAGCAGCGGCTTAAAGCCTTTGCCATGAAGGACAAATGAAACGGTGCAGATCGTCTCAGCCACCCTAATCTTTTTTTCCTCTACTTCAAAGCCTTCTGTGTTGCATCGCGGTCTGTAATTACCCTTGAGGTATTTCAGACTCGAAGCAACACCGGGAAAATTGCACTTCCCGATAATGGGAGTCCACAGTTGTGTTTAATCAATTATGTAGTTGGTCATGAGACTGGCTTTTTAGTTACAAGAATTTTAAGGCCAACCCCTTATGCCCTGGCTGAGGAGACTGACAATACAGAATTAAAGAAACACTATCCATTTGATGTAGCTTAATCTAGGCTTTACCTGCTTAATTAAAAACATGCTGCCAATACCCACTTTCTCCTCTGTGCTCTAAACAGCCACTCAAATGCCATGCTGTAATTTCCTAAGCAAAACTGCTTAAGTTAGGTGGAGCTGCAACACTAATTTTTACAGATATAAACAGATCCACGCAGCAGCAGCATCTCCAGATTTGTTGGAGCTGGTGGCAGTGCTGCAGCGCAGGGCTCGGAGGTGCGTGGATGCTGGAGAGGAAACGCGAGCAGAGCTGGGAATTGCAAACACACAGCCTTGCTAACTCACTCTGAAAGATACATGACAGCCAAAAGGTTTGCTCCTCAGAAGTAATGGAGTTGGGCAGGGTGCACACGGGTGCTGGGGGTGAGGGAGTTCCAGTGGAATAAATTCGGATGATGCTAGCTCACGAGGTGCTTTGAGATGTGCAGTAGCTGGCAGTGGGCAGGTCTTGCTTGGGGAAGCTGGTGATGGTGTTTCAGGCCTGCCAAGGTTAAGTGATGGTGTATACCCTGTCCTTGCAGAGTCGGGGTAGCATGGCATGATGCTTAACTGCAGCGTGGCAGTGCTGGGAAGGATGGCCTTCAGGGAGAGGGAACCCACCTGTGGTTTCGGACTGGGCTGCTTTTCCCTGTGTCCTGGCTGACTCAAGGGGACCAGGCCATGTCTGTGTTGGCTAGGAGCAGTCTTTGCAGTGCTCTTAAAAGGCTTGTGGTGAGGCTGGGCACTTGTTGGTGTCCCTGAGGCTTTGGGAAACTTCTGTAAGGCTGAGGAAATTGCCAAATGTTGGCCCTTGGACTTTGTTGCTGGCTGAGTGTAGACCTACGCGGATGACCACTGAATTACCCAAGCAACTGCTGTTTGAAGAGCATCCAGGTGTCCTCCTGCCTCCTTCACCTCCTGGTCAGCTTTCCCACATGCTGCATCCTTGTCTATCTGATTTCTTCTCCCTACCACAATCTCCAGCTGCTTTGCAGCAATGCTTTATAAGCCACTAAATGCACACTGCTTGCCTGTTTCTCCTCTTTGGAAAGTCTTATGAAATTTCAGTCATTGATGGTTTTCTTTTGTGGGAAAGGGCATCATCACGCATGAGGTACAAGCTTGATGCTATTTCCGATCCGCTTCACCTGGGGGAGAGGGGAACTTTTGAAATTCAAAACATCTTACAAATTCATACATTACTTTAGTTACCTCCGTGCCTGCCAGCTCTTTGCCTGTGCTGACAGTTTGTGGCAGAAATATTATTGTCTCTGAATTTAGATGTCCAGGAGAATTGATGATGCATGAGCAGATATCAATAGATGTATACATTCATACCTCTTTTACAAATTTTTCTTTCTCAGACAGCATTATAGATAACTGTCCCAGGAGAAGTTATCTTTGATAATCTGATGTACTCACATGGTTACAAGTGGGATGCCTGTATGTAGTACAGAAGGTAGACTATTCCTTAGGCCTTTTCTCTCTCCTCTAATTTTAGACTAGTAGCAATATGCAGGAATTGTTGTTGCTAGTCACATAAGGCCGGTGGGCTGTCTTGCTGGGAATCACTCGTTGCCCTAACCCAGTTTCAGTTATTCTATTAATACACCACTGGAGTCTGGCTGGAGTACCAAGTCCTCTGTGGACAGGCCAGTAGCAACATCTCTTTCCTGGAGCAATTATAGGAGAAGTTTTACAAAGATAACAATTCAGATAAAAGCGATCAAAGGGGCACAGTAGAAAGAAAAAGAGCTGGTGGGGAAAGTCAGTTTGGAGCTCAAATACGTATCTCCTGAGCTAATGGAGGCTCAGTGGAGGATATGGTTCTGTTATGAAAAAGCATACCTCAGAAGCACAACCCCTGACTGATCCTGGAAAATAAAAACCCTTATGGAAACGAAAGTGAACTTCTGAGTGTCTTGGTCTCACGTCATTCACGTGTAGGTGGTGGTGAGTCTGCTCTTGTGCAAAGCTTTGGTGTTAGCACTGATGCAGCAGCAGCAATTTCTGCACCATGTGGGGAGCTTGCTGCTGGAGCACATCCCCGGTCCAGGCTCAAGGTTAGTCCACATAAGCCGGTTGGTTTTAGTCTGGATCTGTTCCCTGCTTATATTCACCATGTCGTCACACATGTGCTTGCGCTTTCTTAACGCGCTCGTGTTGTGTTGCTCCAGTGTGTGTTGCTTCATTGCTGATTAGGCAGATGGGCTGATACGAGACCAGTCCCTGGAGTGCTGCTTCCATACCAGTGATTTAGCTGTGTAACTCTCTGTAACGAAGCTTATTGAGGATGGCAGCCTGGGCTGTCCTGTGGAATTCAAGATATGTTATTTTTGTTCGGAGGACATTTTTAAAGGATTTTAATTATGTGCATGGTTAATAAATGTCATGCTATCCATCTTCAGTCATGCATACACATGCAATGTGCTGCTCAGGTAGTAACTGGCCCACACTCGGGATGATATGCAGCCATATTTGTGGCATTTAATTACTTGACTTGCTTCTGGGGCAAGTGCAGAAAGAGATTGTTCCCCCATCTCCCGGTAGTCCTCATACGGCACTGATGCACGAAATATGCGATTCTTTAATGTACCTGCAGCTGAGAATGGAAGCGGCTGCTGCCCTCTCTGCAGTCAATTACACCATCTTAATCTGCTCTGACATAAAATTAGTTTTTCTCCCAGTCTTATTTTTTCATGCAAAAAGGGGATAGAGATTGTTACTGTAGAAAGATTAAGGTGTTAGGAAGGTAGGTTTTAGACCTGAAAGATGATGGAGTAGGGGTCATTCTGTTTTATTGGGTTTTGCAAGACTATTTGTTGAACAAGCCATTTCCCATTTATCCAAAATCTTGCCCAAATCTTGTAAAAGTGGCTCCTAAGGAGATTCCATGTGTTGGGGTGGGCGTGTGCCTTCCTGGTGGTTCAGATCAGATATGTTCAGATTGCCAGGGAAAACGCTAGCTCTTGCAGTACAGGTGAGTCAGTAAGTCACAAACTGTTGCTGCTTATTCTGGGATGATAATTCTTCCTCCATTTAGGAAGAAAAAAACTCTTTCCATTGCACTCTACTTAAGGAATACACCTTGGGGAGTCCTCATATTTGGTTTTAGGTAGAAACAACAGTTCTGAACACAGTGGGGGCTTCTGCTCAGAACTTCCTGAACAAGCACACGAGAGATGTGTGATAATACACATTCCCTGCCCCCAAATTTGTATTTCTCTTTCTGTATTTTCTGCTTTTTTTCATTGACCACCGGCTATGACCATATGGCTTCTCTGCTGTTTTCCTCTGTGTCTTCTCCCCCCTGCTCTGAACATATTATAATGTTCATGAGACATTTTAATATCAGTTCTGGTCTTGCCTAGCAGCATAAAACATCTTGTGTATTTGCATTTTTTAGTTTAATCATTATCTTAATATTTTTGGGCAGTAGCCACAGAATCTTTTTCTCTGTTTCAGCTCATCTTTAAAGCAACAGTTTGTGCTTCTCCCTACCACACACACACCCTTCCCCCCCCATTACACTTGCTTTAAACCCCTAGCTAAGTGGTGGTTTTTGAAAGAGGAGATGACAGTAAACCTGTCTGTAAGACAGGTTTCAGAAGCTCCTTGTTACTCCAACATTGACGTTTATTAGTCAGAAGGAGCTATCAGCCTCTAGCTAAGGACACCTGCAAATGTAACTCCTATGGAGGGATTAAACAACTTCTGAAGAACAAATAATCCTAGAAAGCCATGAATTAGTAGGAAAACCCTCTGTCTTTTGCACTTTGACTACTGACGACTCAGTTTTTTTTATGTCAGTTATATCTTGGGTAGTATAGCCCAGTGAGAAAGTGTCCCTGTTACCAGAAACCCCTTCTTGTTTTAAATCCAGCTTGACTTCTCTGGTCTTGGGTCCAAAATCTGTCCTGATGCAACTGCTGTTTTGGGCATGCCAATTTTGCCTGGGCTAGATTTGGTCCTGAATGTCAAACTCACTGTTAGCATCTTGGGATTACCTCATGGTCTCCTTTGTAATCCTTTTACAAACATATTTTCTTTTCAGCTCATGACAAAGCTAATTAGTGGTGTTTTCAGTAAATATGAGTACCCTTATTGAAAGTCCTTTTTCAAATACAGATTTGCCATGACCTAACATTAATTTGACCTTCCATAACATCTCTCAGGCAAGTATTTTGCTCACATTGGTTGATTAACCTTTGAAGCAATTACTATGAGAATAAAAGATTGGGAGCCCCAAGTTAGAGACAAAATGTTGAGGTCAGAAAGACAAATTTTTCAAAGTCATTGGAAGATTCAAAGATGTACTAGCTTTAGACCTCTGCCATATCTTCAAGATGTCTGCCTTGGCACAGGTACTATCCACATGCTTTTCTTACTGACGTTCATGTTCACAACTAGCGCATCTCCATTGTCTTTCCCTTGTGTGTCTTTCCCTAATCTTTGGCCTTATATATTCCGAAGCATTTGCCCTTCTTGTCCTGCCAACGTCTAGAAAGGGAGAAAGTTTTAAACACCATCCCTGCTGGCTCCTCAGCTGTCAGGAAGGCATGAGCACTCTGGAGTTTGAGAAAACACCTCATTAGGTCTGAAATGGCCCAAATAGTTATTTGTTCAAAGAGGTCCTCTCTACCAAAGGAGGTGCCTACTTCCACCTGGTTCTGCTCAGGCAAAAAATTGCATTTTCTTTGGAAACACCTTTAAAAATGTAAGGATAAGGCTGGGGAAGGAGCCACTTGTGGTGGCATTCTCAGTGCTTTACATTAATCTAGGTTTTTTGCCCCAGTGGAGGTGAGACATGAGCTATAGAAGGGGGAGGCAATACTAGTGGTTGCCTGCGCTGCAGCTGCAGGCACACAGGGTACACAAACCTGCAAGATGCCCACTACCCCTTGGTGGGCTGTGGCACCCTGCAGGGACAAACGTGCCTCCTCTCGCCCTCACAATGCCAGCATTGTGCCTTGCTGAGGTTCTCAATACCAACACAAAAACCACTGCATCTTATCCTATAACATTACCTCACACCAAATATGTTGCGATAGCCACCAAATGCAGTGAGCCCCCTCTTAGCCTTTTTAGATGTTACTAACTGTTCATTTGTGGTAAGTCCTTATTTAGAGGAAGATCTGGTTTCAATTATTTAGATAAAAGATGTTGGGTAGAATTACATACCAGACAAGCTAGGCTGACTTGTCACAATCTTTTAGGATTGCTTTTTTTTTTCTTTTTTTTTGAGGAATCTTTATTTTTTTCCCTTAGAGAAAATGACTCATAATCATAAATGAGTGCTTGGAAAATGTCACCTCAAGGTACTACAGATGAGGCCTTCCAGGCTTATGAGCCTATAGAGGAGTTAACTAATGTGACGTTTTTTTCTTTGCTCATTTGTTTTCTCTTTGTGGAACAAGGGCTCCTGCTTCACTCAGAATGGAGAAAAGCATTTTAACTAGCTATGCAGAAAAAGTGGAAATGTTCAGTTTCTTAGATATTCTATCTCTGGAGTTTGTATGTATTCCAGGATAATCTACAATCAAAAGGAAATTATGCTTTTCCTCTTTTATGTATCTGAGAGGGTTTTTTTGTTGTTGTTTTGTTTGCTTGTTTTTAACTCTGCCCTCTTCTTTAAGCCAAACAAACCTCCTGTTCAGATCATGGCTCTGTGGATTATGAAAGACACTTCTTCATGGCTTATGAAAGAACTCTTCACTAACACAATTCTAACTCCTTAGCTTTCTCTCCTGCCACCAGAAACTATTAATTTGTATCTTCAGTGAAATATACTGAATTAAGAATAGGTTTTTCTTCTCATTTGTTTTTATTTGTATGTGCTGACAGTAATTGTTTTCTAAGAGCTTGATTCAAAGGCTGCATTAGTCAATGAAATTTGGATTACAAATCACAGAAAGCAGAACTGGCAGGAATATCAAGAGATCAACTGCTCCAAACAAGATCTACTGTACCTATTTCATTTCTGACAGATGCTTGTCTAATCTGCTCTTAAAGATCTCCAGTCACTATTTCTACTCTTGTAAAACGTTTCCTAACACTCATCCAACAACATGCCTTTCTGTCCGTTATTTCTTGTCCTGCCAACTATGAACATAGAGAACAAATCAGTTCCCTTCCTCTTGGAAGAGCTCTTCTAAATATTTGAGGACTCCTATTGCCTCCCTCAGTTCCTCTTCTTGAGGATCAGCACCCCGTTTGTTCGGTTGTCCCATGAGGTTTAAGCTTCTCTCGTGTGAGTTCTACCCAGTGGACATCCATCCCGACTGCTGGCATCCAGACCTGGGTGCAGCGAAACACCTGACACCCACCAGGGCTGTCTGCAGGGTGCTGGGGAGAGGCCACACCAAGGACCAGAGGTCTCGGACATGGCCTACCCAACCTGCATTCAGCAGCATAGGTGGCTTGGGCTCTTCTGGGTCTGCTCACAGCTGCTTCAGGGTAAGGCTCCTCTGCATTATGCCAGCAGCAATCAGTCATGGTAACATATTCCAGAAGCCAAAGACTGCCTGTGGGTGGGAAATTTGAGCCACGTGCTTTATATTGTTGTCCAAGAGAAATGGTGTAGGGCCTTCCAACACCTGGGAATTAGTCTGCTGATTAGATCTTTCACTGGTGGAGCACATAATACTACTCCCCCACCCCGCTTCCCAAATGTATTTTCTGCAACTTAGTTGTTGATAGCTTGCAAATATCCTAGCGCTATCCTTTAAGCACTTCTGAGGGAATGCTCATCACCTGTTTTTCTTCAAGTGACTTCATAAAGACCAAAGGGAGCTGACATGACAAATCATAGGGTAAAATGGATTATTAGAAGCAAGAGGCATCCTTCAAAACACTGAAGTTGTGTGTTCAAGAAAGAAAAGGGAGTACAAGGCTCACAAATCTTTAGGAGCCCTTTGAAGGAGTCCCCAGGCAAATGAACAAAGAGATCTGGGTGATACGGTCCTCAGGGAATTCACAAAGGCATTTGAAAAAGTGCTTCACCCAAGCATTTACAGGAGGGTCTTACAGGAAATAACCTCTGTAAGTTTCTTGCGTGGGTAATAATTGTTAAAAGATGGGAAGTAATGGAGAGGATAGAGTCCATTTCCACAGCAGAGCCCTGCGGAGGTCTCTGCTACAACCCATACTGTTTAGTATTTTCATAAATGTTCTAAAAAAAGCAGTGTGAATAATAAGATGACAACTTCGGAGGTGATGCCAACTTATTTGAGATAATAAAGACAAGGGCTGACTGCAAAAAGATGAGGAAGTACATTGTCATACCAAATCCCTGAGCAATAAAGCGGGAGATGAAATTCAGGGCAGATATAAGTGAGGCGTAGTGGGGTGAAAGTCCCAGTACTACATGGATGATGATGAGCATAGAATCGAGTACTGTCACTTGGGAAAAAGGATGGAGTTATAACGTTGTGCTTTGAAAGCATCACCTCACAGATTAGTATTTGTTAAAAGAAAGCAGGCTTACTGGTAGGAGCTATTAGTAAAGTGATACAAAACAAAAGAGGAGAGAGACACTCTTTGGCACTTTAGACATCCATGCTTTTCCCACATCTTGAATACTTGGTTCAGTTCCAGACCTTCAGACACAGCAGGACTGGAAAAGGCTTGGAAAATGAATGATTAGAGGCAGAGAATGACTTTGTATGACAAATCACAAAATAGTCTAGAATTGTTTAGCCTGGAAAAGAGATGAAGGCATATGACAAGGGGTTGTAAAATGATGACTATTAGCGTTGAGAGGAAGAACAGGGTATGAGGGTTCATTGTTTCTTTCAACATAAGTAAAGGAACATCAAATAAAAGTATCAAGTAGGGATTCAAAACAAACCAAGAGTTGTTGCTTCATGGCACATATAGCAAACACAAGGAACTCCTTTCTGCAGGATGTTGTGGATGCTGAAATTTTTCCAGTATTTACGAAGTGGCAGCCCAGAGACAAAAAGTAATAAATTATCAAGATTGTTATGTGCAAAACCACTATCTCTGGCTCATAAAATCCCCACACCACAAATTGCTAGAGGCTGGGAGAGTGTTTTAGGGGACACTCATTGCATGGGATGGTTCTGTTCTTTTCCCTGGGTATCTGCTGTTTGTGACTGTCAGAGGCAAGTCACTGGGTCTGCCTTTGGTCTGCTACCATGCTGCAGCCACTATTTTCACTCTCTTTCTTACAGATGTTCAGCCGTTGTGGCTTTTACTAGTTCTAATGGATTGTTTTCAGTGGTCTGAGCAAATTGTCCAGTTACTGTCAAAGAAATCCAGGCAGGATAATGAGACCTGGCAATTTTAGGACTGTAGCAGTATAACCTAGAAGAGAAATAATAAAATAATGCTGAAAAAGACTCAGTCCCCTTTAAAGCAGTGGTAGGAGGGGAAAGAAGTGCACCTAAACAGTCATATATCAGAGTGGCATGTAAAATGTCCAGCTGAGGGAGGTTATTAATGAAGTGGTGAACTTTAAGTCCATGCATAACATGCCTCCGGTAGGAAGGTTCTTATTTCCAATGCCTGGGGTAATCTAGCAAAATCCAAGCCATATCTTTAATGAGCAAGGTAGGCTATCAATCAACATGGGAGATGACACAAGCATTTCATACAAAAACAAAAAACAAAACAGCCCCCTCCAAAATCAAGGCTGCTGCAGTGCCTCCCAAGGCTGCCAGTCCTCGTCAGGCAGGCAGAGAGTCGAGGATCTGCATGTGGCTGTTAGAGGCAGAGCCGCTACTGAGTAGGTGGCAGTTATTTTTAGCAACTAGTTTAAATTGTTCTGATATTGAATCTGCACCGTGCAGGGGTAACATCTTTAAAATGCAATTCTATGGTAGGTGGCAACAATCAAGCTGAATTACTGACATTGTAAGGAAATGAAAAGTCAAACTGCTGACCATGTGTATTTTATGGTATTTAATTAAAAGTAGATAACATAGTGTGAATGAACCACAAATCAGATAAAAATGGCAGTATATTCTCATATTTAACACATATTTGACTTGTGGTTGCTTGACAATTTACCAGAAGAGGTCTATGACGGTCTCCAAATACAAAATCAGGAGTGTAATTAAAAATACTGCAGGGAAGAAGCAATATTCAGTTCAACCCTGAACTACGTTAATCACAGCCGCAGCTGTATCACTTCCATTCCCTTTAACAAGAGCCTCATTTAATTTTTTTTTTTTTAATAAAAGAGGGAAAAAATGACCAGGCTTTTGCTAAATCAGAGTGTCAGGTTTAAGCAGTCCAACATGCAGTACGTGGGGCTGCAAGGGTGGAGGTGGTAGCAGAGGTGGAGCACACTGTCGCCGCTGGGGCAGCTGCAGCAGCCGTGGGCTCTGCCTTGGTGAGGCTTTGCACCATGGCTGTGGGTCCTCGCCCGTGCTTGGCACAGACCTGGGCTGTGACCTTTGGAAATTCATTTATTTCTACCTCTGCCACAGCGCCTTCCCCTGTGATGCAGAGCAGTCGTTGCTTTCTGTCCTTTTCACTGTGTTAATAACCAGGAGAGTGGAGTCTGCGTCGGAGCTGGGCATTTGCGACAATCCTGCTGTCCAGGGGCGTTCAGCTCAGCTCGTCTCCCCTACTAACCTACGGATGTGTTAGGCCTGCTTGTTGACACCAGACGCTGGCAATGCTCAGCAGCAAGCACAAGTCGGACCGTGGCTTGCACCAGTTTTTCTTTTCTTAGTTCTCTTGTTAAAAGTATCGTGACCCAGATTTGTGAGGCTTTGCTGGGCATGTGCAGCGGTGGTATTGGTGTTCCTCTATCCTGCGGGGAAGCAGCTCTTACAGGCTGACAAAGAGGTGGCACCGTGCATATTTTCATTGGAACTTGGCTAAAAAGTCTCTATTTTTTCTTGTAACTCCAGCCGAAGAAACATCTCTTACAGAATGAGTGTTTAATCTAGTCTTGTTTGAGGTCTGTCAGCACAGCTTTCAGCCAAAATAAATAAAGTTAGGCTCTCCATTCAAAGGGAGAGGAGCAAAAAAGGATCAAGTTCAGTCTTCCCATGCTTACCTTTAGGATCCTCACAGGTAGTGCTTGCCAGCTTCTCATCTCCAGTCTCTCTCCCCATGGCTACAAAATGCTATTTTCTGCTGTGTGAAGCCCTGGTTGATTTTTCCTACCTATCTTACCACCTTCTTGTTTTCACCAGCATATCCAAATGTGTCACACTGTGGCCGACTGGGGAGGGAGGGAAGCCTCCCCTGCAGTCAGTGTGAGGGCATTTTCCAGGTGGCTTTGTCTCCTGGGAATCCCCGGGAACCAGCGGGTGAAAAACAAGCAAATTGAATTCATCTACATCCAGTTTGGAAAATATAATTTGATACTTCTTGCAACTGCACAGTTGAGTGTTGCTTTTGTTTGTTTGTTTGGTTTGTTTTGTTTTAAGTATCCTTCTATTACTGGGGCTCACTATGGAGTCCAGGGATTTGTGCACAAAGGGGCCACATTTGGGACAGGGTGCAAACAATCTCCTCTCTTCGGTGGTAGAAAGGCTTCCCATGCTGCAGTTCCCATTTTTCCCTCTCTTTGGTGATTACAGCTGATTAGGAGAGAGTGGGAGTTAGGTTTTGTTAGCAGAATCCTATCATCTAAATTTCACTGCTATTATTTCTTACTGTGGGAAACATTAGTTGACATGCAATTGCAGTAATACCCGCTAGTCTCCACAGACATTATTTATTCATTTGGAAAAGGCTGTTGTCTCCTTCAGTTTCGTGTGGAGTTTCAGAATTTCAAAGGCTCTTTTGGTACAATTTTCTTGCACTGTGTACAGTATAATTCAATATTTATTGTCCCTCTATTGCAAAACTAATTGTAGCGCCATTTATTAACTCAGGAATTGGGCTATTTCTTATCTCTTTTTAAAATCAGACTTCTTAGCTTATTCTTGACTTCACTGTCTTGTAGCCTGAGTGAGTGTAATGCAACACAATGGACTTGCAGGTAATCAATAAAAGCTTTGGAGGTCAGAGATGGCATTTGACAAACTTACACTTGTGATTAAATATTCTGCTGAAGGAAATACTGGGAGTTTTTTTGAAAGGTAAACTCAGAGTTGCCCTGATGACCCTGAGGTTAGTATTTTGTGCTGCCACGTAGAGGACCTGGCTCTAGAGTCCCCTTTTGGGCCATCAGAGTCAGCGCTTGCTCCACAGACAGTGCTTGCAGCCTGCTCCTACCATGGTCCATGGGATGCTCTTTCTGACTTCCATGGGACTAAGATCTTGCTCAATTTTAGAGACGTAACCAAGCTACCTAGGCTAGAAGCCTTGATAGACTAGACTCCCTTATCTACTCAGTGGAGAGAAATTATTAATGAAAATCTTTAGGGATTATGCATTTTTGTTATGCACAAATATCTGGGTGCAGATATGATTGGATCAGAGGATTGCAAGAGGTTTCTCTGCTATAGCTGTATGTATGTGATGGGGCAGATTGTCTTTAGACTACACTTGGTGTCCAAAGCGTTCCCACCAAGCACTAGAAGTTTGAGCAATTCGGTGTGTATCTGTAGCAGAACTTTGGGTTCTGTTTTTCTGAGAGGAAGCTGGTTCACCCCAAACCTGCCTTGTGCCATCAGCCAGGTCAGGGAATTTGCTTCAAAGTTGTGTGGCGGCTCTGAAACAAAACACTAATGCAGCCGCTGGCCTGCATGTTACTGCAAGGGCACAGCGTGGGCTCACCAGATCTGGGTGTCCTCGTGCGGGGTGGCGGCACCGCTGCTGGAGTGTGTGCTGCTGTCTAGTGGGAACCGCAGAGATGCTTCTGCATGTTGATAGCTCAGCTGAGAAGCTGTAAATTCAATGTATTTGAGTTGTGATTCCATGAATGAGTTGAACAACCAGGAGGACACAGGCACCTGCTGGGAGAGCAACAGATGACTGATTGACATAGGTACTAGAGCAGTATCCAAGGATTTTACAAAGGTAACGGGCACCTCCAGGAGTCATCGTCGTCTCGCTGTCACTGTTGTCCAGCTGTGGGCAACTCACAGCTAGGAGTTATGATGGTTTGTCCATGGGAATTTCTCGTCATGTGACCCAAACTCCCACAGTGAAATTCCCTTTGAGAGCAGTCAGACCTCTGTGGCATCCTTCCTCAGCAAGGGTACAAAGGCACAGAGAGAAGAGCTGGAAATAAGAAAATTGTCTGCAGACCACATGGAAGTAAATGGCTGGGGCAGAGCAAGGTTGCTCATGCTGGAGGCTGATCAGGACATGGAAACAATAACAGTAATGGGGAAGGATGGCATTGTAGGGACAGTAGGAAACAGCAGCAGAAGATGATGTGCAAAACTTTCATGTTCTGGAAGTTAACTCTGTGAATTTTCTGAAGTCAGTTGTAAGCACTTTTGGGAAGTGATATTTGGGTGACAGCAGAATGAGTATATTTGTGGCGTGGCATCCCAGTATGCCACTGAGCAGCTTGTCTCGGTGGAAGTAAAATGTGAGAGATGTACATCATTTTGCACTGAAAACATTTCAAAAGTTCAAAACACGAGCCAACAGAGTCATAAAACTTCTCTCTCCAGATGTTCTCCCCAGAGCCATTAAAATAGGTGGTCTTACTATTTACTTTTGATCTTTAGTATGCTACCTTCCCAAAAGCCGGTAACAAAACAAGTAATTAAATGTGTGCACAGACAAGTCTTCATTCTGGGGCAGTAGGAGTGGGGAACATACTGACACCTTATTTGGTTTGCCACTCCATTTCTCTCCAACAAAGCTAGCAGGCTACCTGCCGTACCTTATTCACAATCTGCATGCAGTAGAGGGCTTCAAAGCTCAGAAGGAAATGCATTTCAACTGTTCCTCCTGTTACAAAGCATGCAGCCAGCACAGTCATCCAACCATGACAGAGAAATGTGTAAAAATGGAGATAGGCTGGTGTAAATCAAAAAGTGAGGGCTGAATCCGGAGAGTTTTGCAACTGCACAAAGTGTCACATCTGATAGAATGCAATATATAATGAGTATATAGTGTACTGGTTACGAGAGCATGACAAATGGCCTCGCAAGCACAACATGGGCTTCATTTATACTATTTCCTTTCTCAGGTAGGACGGTAACTCTGTAATGTCTCCAATTTTTTGTTGCACTGGTGAACCTCCTCCGCTGAGGGGAGAGACAGTCACGGATGTTATGCTCTCATTCTCTCAGGTATAATATACAAGATCCATAATAATTCAATAATGCGAGAGCTCAGCTCTAGTGTTTGTTGGAAAGGATTTACTTTGCTTTCATTGGGATAATTACCTCCGATTGTAATAAGCATGGATATAAACCCTCGATCTTTGCTCTGCTTTCAGAGCTGCAGCCTGTAGGTTACCTGCGAGTTGAGGACAGGTGCTACTTAGCTCAAAGTCTGCAGACTTCAAAAGGGGTGTAGGGTGATGACTCCATTTTGCAAATCATAATTTAACACTTTTTATTCTTCTGCTCATAATTGCTCTGAAAATTTTATTTGCGCAGGCTGTGTCAGGATTTCAGGGCAGGGCAAGTGTATGTTGCAGCATACTTTGTAAATCCCATCCCAACTTCCCTAGCAAGGGTCCTGACGAGAGCTCAGAGCAGCTTCCTGCCGACCTGCACGCTGCACAGATACGTAGACAACAGGGGTGAACGTGTGCCAAGCTTCTGGACCTTTATGCTACGCCCCAGCCAGTCAGGAGGCACAGTGGGAAACAAGAGGCATGAGAAAGCAACATTTTCTGGCAAAAACGGGCACTCCGACGGAGGGGGAATTAAGTGGGATTTGGGCCTCTTGATTGGTTTATGGATGGAGCCTGGTGTGACTTTTCTCTGAACTGCACAACTGCATCTGAGCTGCGGCTCTGGGAGGACAACAGGCTCTTCCCTGCTTGGTGTCCTCTCAGCTGTCTCTGCTCCCTCAAAAGCCATGGTAGAGTTCAGTTTCAAGAAGGACGATGTTCTGCAATCCTCATATCTGTGACTGCTTTCTGGCAGCCTCTTGCTTCCCTGGATCAGCTGGGATATGGCATCCTCTGTTTTCCCTGACACTGCAAACAGGTTGAAATGATAGATGAAAGGGGAGCGGGATGGAGCTGTGAGGTAGTGCATTAGCCTTTCTCTGCTGGAGTCCAGGATTCAGGTTCTTCGTTTGAGCAAATGTGAAAATGGGCTTAATAGTTTCTTTCTGAATCCTTAGTGGATGTATGGCAATATCAGAAAACCACTGTACAATTTGGGAAAGCAAAGCCCAAGACTAGACCAGGAAATCTGTCACTGAATGGAGCTGAGGTAGAAGGCAGAGAGGCATGGAGAAACACACACGCACAACACCTTCATCTAGGTATTTCTAATAAGCCCACGCTTGTTATACACCAAATCTACCCACTAATTAAGGAATAAGAAGAAAAGACAGCTGAGAAGCTTGACTAGTTTGTCTCTGGGACATGTGTTAGACAATTGGAAGGTACACATAGTCCTATTATTCAAGTTAATTTACACTCACTCTCCTAGTCCACCACAAGAATTTATGAACCTGGAAGAGCTGTAAGTCCCTTAACGAAGTAAACAAACTGTAACTCAGTCTTGTGTTCTTCCAGAGACCCACCACCTAAGGGGTTGGGGATTGGCTTGTGTTTTTTTTTTTTTTTTTTTTTTTTTAACTAAAGGTGAAGAGATGATTCAGTATATAGTGCTGTGTCTCTTTTCTCAGGGGCAAACAATTCACATTAGCGGAATTAGAATATTAGAATAGACTTCAAATGCACAGTGAACCTCAGCAAATAAAATCCAGCAGCCTTCAGCTATGACTTGTCTTTGCACGTACGAGGAGGCTTGACGGAGGAGGTAGCAGTGGGCTGCGGGCTCTTTGAAAGTGGCTCAGCCTTTTCCGACCGGCAGCGTGGCTCCCCACCCCCAGGCCTGGCAAATTCAGAGCATCAACAGCCAGAAGATTAAGCAAGTGTAACTAAAACTATTCTTATGTCAGGGCCCTATTTTAATCTCCTCCAAACGATCTGAAGCGTACTCGTTAGTCCATGCAACATATCGTCTCCTTCTGAATGTGTGAGGCACTTAAGGAAAGGAAGTTTTTCGCACTGTACACCAGACGACCTTGATGTGATAGACTGCAGGGTTTTGTGACACTGCACACTCAGTGCTATTCAACACTTTGCCTGAAAGGGAGGAAGGAATGGATTTATTGACTTGTGACTTTGACTCAGGCCTGTGTATCAGGACTGTTATTATGTGGAATGATTAGGCTGCAGTGTCAGGGACAAGTTAAACTAGAACAACAAAGAACCTCCTTAACCTTTACCTGGACACAAGGCCATTCATAATGACTTGCATGGTTTGGAAAACTAAGTATATCTTGCAGCACTCAATACTTCTGCAGCTACAGCAAATGAGCAGAAATGGAAAAGATGGATTGCTGAAGGAGATGAAATGTAATTCAATTCTGCATAGTCCTGGTTAGAATACCGAGTTCAGGTCTGTGTCAAAAAGTGGCAAAGGCATCATCATTTTGTTCAGAGCAAAGCAGGAATTTTAAAACTGGATACAATAGATATCCGCATGTGAAAGTTCTATTTTTCAAGTGGCCTAACAAATAATGCTGACCCTGGAGGAGCTTTCCTCATTTGAAGTGTGCATGAAGCCCTTATTAATGCTAATAATAGCCAGTTGTCCCATTGAAAAGGTCCTCAAATGGCAAGAGGGGTTACAAAGCCCCACAAAACCGGGAGCAGTGGTGGTGACAACACTCACACATCTGGATCAGTGTGCGAGGAACCGCGCATCTCTTGTGTAGTTGTGCTGCTTGGGGTTTTTGGTGCAGCAGTGCATTTGTGGTTTTCTAGCAGATTCAAATGATGTTCTCCTGTTCTTGATGGTCACTATTAGGCCTCACGATTGAGTCAGTGCACCTGGGGTGGCTGCTTTGAGGAAGTGCCAAACTAGGGCTCTCCGTTTGTAGGGCAGAGCCTATCTCTGTGCATGACCTGGCCCCTGCTGCAGGTTTGGAGGGTGCCTGTGCCTGCAGGCTCCTCTCCTCCCAGCGGTTGTTAGTGCCCAAACCCAATTGTGCAGCCCAGGCAATTCTCCGCATGTGAAGGGAGGTAAAGGCCCTTCTTCCAGGAAGCTGTCGTTCAGGCCATTGCAAAAACATCTGCAGAAAAAAATTAAAATAAGCAGTACATGATGGGAGAGCTGAAGAAGTGATACAACATAAGCATCTTAGTGGGGTTATGAACAGGCATGCTGCATGGGGAGAGGGAGGCCAGTTGCTGATGTGGTGCATTTTCTCTCTCGTACTGTGTGACCTTCTTGAACTCAGTGCTCTGAAGTGTCCCTAAGCTGCAGAGCTTGGAGAAACCACAACTGGCATCTTGTCTTTGCTCCTGTCTAGCTAGGCTCCTAAAAGCCACAGGATAAAGAGAATTCTTGTTCTCTTCTGCCTTGATATAGATGAGGAGTGGGAATTTATGTTTTGAGCTAAGCATACCTGCTAAGTTTGAAAATAACTGCAGCTGACTTTCTTTCTCTCTCTTTCTTTCTTTCTTTCTTTCTTTCTTTCTTTCTTTCTTTCTTTCTCTTTCTTTCTTTCTCTTTCTTTCTTTCTTTCTTTCTTTCTTTCTTTCTTTTCTTTCTTTTTCTCTTTCTATACTTACCATTCTTCCTTCCTTCCTTCCACCCATCCTTCTCTCTCCATTTCTCTCTCTTTTTTCCTTTCTTTTTTTTTTCCTTTTTCTTTTTGAAGCGCCCAGTAAAGCATATCCTTTCCATTTGGGTACAAATTGCTTTGCTGGCTTATATGTTTATAGTGAGGTTTGTGTTTAGCTTCATGCCCCCCCTTCATGCCCCCCAAAAGCAGTTGCCTCTGTTCTTCTCATATTCTTTATTCTCCAGTTTCCCTCTGACCAGACAGAAGAGAAATGCTTTCTAAAATCTCTGGTCAGCCCAGCACTGGTGAAGCCGCCCCTTCCAGGGGCCAGCTCAGCTCACTGTATCGTTTCCCCAGAAGGTTTCAGCTGCTTCCTCCAGCGTCCTGGATAGCCCATGTTCCACAAGCACAAATAATGGGTCTGGTTCAGCTGTTGATTTGTCAACCAAGAAACAAAAGCCATAGTGAGCCTGGTTCTTTTTGTCTGTGCTGGGCAAATGGCTCTTCCTTTCACAAGAACAAGGTGTGGTGATCGTGTTGCAACTCTCTGTTTCACGTCGGAGGCTTTTCCTTTTAATGAATTCAGTCCAACAAAATTACAGTATGTCTTCTGCTAAAAGGTGTTTGTTACATTTCATGGGTGTGAGTTAATTCAACAATAACTGCATTGCCCTAGTGCTATTACAAAATAATACTAATTTTTGTGATGACAGCATCAAGAACCAGTCATGGATAGGGACACTGTATACGTGCTAGAAATAAAATGAACTATAAGAAGTGAAACAATGTTTGGGTGAACTAGATTAGTATCACAAATAGACAAACCAGAACAGCTGGGGTTTGTTTCGAATTTTCCACTGCTTACCTGAACTCCTCAGGTCCACAAAACTAGAAGTTTCAAAGAAAGTCTTCCCCTTCAGACTGTGGGACACCCTACTTGTACCTGCCATCTGCCTGTAGTTATTGTCATAGTTTTGTTTTGTTTTTTTTGACTCTTGCGTTCATTTTTTTGCTACATGTGTTTTACTGCTCCTTTTTATCACTCCTAAATTGCTTTGTTGAAAATATTATCACCACATGCTGTCTTTGTCTTTTGAGCTGATTTTGTGCAGTTCCTCTAACATCAGGGAAATACGAGGGTTTACTGTATAAGCCTTTATTAACTGCTCAGTCCCTTGTTTAGCCTGTGAATGACAGTGAGGTTTTCTTTGTCATTCACATGCTGCTTTCATTTTGTCATATCAATATTGCAGCAAATTAATTAACTCCTGTTCCTTTTTTTGTTCGTTTAAATCAGAGGGCAGGCTGTCTAGGATTTCTGTAGGAGACAGGATGGAAGGGCACCCTTGTACTAGTCCCAGCTCTAGGACTAACTCAGTGTGCCTGTGGGTAAAATCACCTGGAGCAAATCTTGCCTCCCATCTCCCTAGATGTGAGCTTCAGATGTGAGAGCCTATTTTTCTACGAGGCAGGATTTGGAGGTGCTGTGTAGGGTGTCATGTGTAAGGGCACTACAGGCCACTACTTGTATGACAGGCTTTTGGGAGCAGGATCCTTGTTGTTGCAGGACACCTACAGCTTGCTCTTTGTACAAAACCGGGCAAAGGAAGTTTTATCCGGAACAATTACAGTCTCCTAAAATTACAGGCATTTGAAAAGAAGGTAGAACCTAATATCACACACACGAGGCAGCACCACTGTTCAAAGAGGATGAAAGAGGGCCATCATATCCAAAATAACACTGTAAATGAAAAAACACTGGAAGAGAGATGCCAAATACGCCAAATATTTCATGAAAATAATGCATGGAGTAGGCTGGTTTGCTCAGGACCATACAACTTTTATGGGCAGAAAGGGTTTAATGTTTACAACTTTTATTTATTTCTTTTTTAAGTACTGAAACTGTAGAAGTGTAAACCTGCCTTAACATTTTTAAATGAATAATATTTTTACTGATAGCTCTTCAACAGTGATGATCTTAGAAGGCTTCCAGTGCTGTGATTGCTCTGCAAGAGAGCGTAGCCAGCAGAGAGGGGAATTCCTTCACAGTTCAGATGTTCTTAGGATCAGACATCCACTTCCAAAAAGTAGCAGTCTCTGCAGACACCAAAAGATCAGCAACCTCCAATTTCAGACAAATCATCGTTTAGTGTCAGAAGAGGCTAGAGGGGATGTTCAGAGCAGCATATTAAATATAAAGCAGATAAGGCATCCAACACCCAACAGAGTTTGGCAGATTCCTTTCTCTTATTTTGTTCCCAGTTAAACATTTTATGTTTGTGACTTTGACTCAAAGTACACTGGATGTACTTTTTGTTTAAAAGAGATTACAAAAAGAAGCTGACAGGGTGAAGAAGAGAAAAGATATAGTCAAAAGAACTGAGGGAAGCTGAAGGGAGGAGGACGAGTAAAAAAACACAAGGAGTTGCTCAGAGAATAACTAAGGTGGTCAGGGTCTGGCTGAGCCATGACTGCAGACTGGGCTCACTGGGTACTCCCACAGCAGAGGTTATTGTGTCTTCAGAGCATCTCATCTTCCTGACAGCTAGCACAGGACACAGGGGTGGAAGGGACCTTGTGCATATCTGTCCATTCTAAGGCGACATCTCCTGTACTTCCAGCAAGTGAAACTCCACATGGCTCTCCCAGTCTGTTCCAGAGCTTAACTGGTTTTGCTGTTGAAAAGACTTTTCCTAATCTGTGACTTGAATCTTCTTTGCTGCCAGCTTTTTCTTGTCCTTTTGGTCATGGGCATGGAAAACAGATTGTTCCTTTCCTCTTCACTGCAGCCTTTTACACACTGGAAGACTGTTATCGTGTCTCCCCTCAGCCTTCTCTTTAGAGCAAACAGCCCCACTGTGTTCAATCTCCCCTCACAAGTCATGGTTTTTAGACCTCTGATTGTTCTCCTCCCTTTCCTCTGAACTCTCTCCGATCGGGCCCTGCCTTTCGTGAAGCGCGGTGCCTGCAGGAGAACACAGTGCCCCGGGTGAGGCCTCCCTGGCACTCAGCAAAGTGCAAGCATTGCTTTACGACTGTTGCAGACTCTACTTCTGTTTAAACATCGCAGTATGGCATTTGCCTTTTTCTCAGCTGCATACTATTGTCAATGTACATTGAGCCTGTGATCCACAGCCCCTAGTCCTCTGGTTTCTTTTCTGTGGAGCTGCTATCCTGCCAATTGTTCCCTCTTCACTGCTCGTGTAGGATAATGCACAGGGTAGATAGAGCAAACACCTACTCCATCTCCTCCTGCCCCCAAATCCACTTAATGTCAATTTTGCGCTTTTCCTACTTAATAGAGTCCACACATTGAGGGAGTGTTGAATATCAAATGGAAGAGAAGAGTTCTTTATTAAAATAACAAGGATACAATAACATAGCAGGTACACAAAAGCAGGCAGTAGTGCACAGGCTTGGGTTTAGATAGTAAAACATTGGACTTCGCTTTTGTTAACGGTTCTTCCTTTGAAAATCAAAAGCACTTAAGCTGCAGGAAAACAGACCCGAATTTGCACTTCTTTAGCAAATCTGGGTGATTTCCTCAAGCTGGTATGTCTCTTGCACTTTGTATTTTTTTTCTTTTCAGAGTTAAGGCATGCTCACTGTTTCTTTGGGCTGGAGTCTCCTTCCTATGCAACATGAGGTCTGTTCCTTCCTGGTGTTGGTCTGTGACTTGGCAATACAAATAATAGGAGAAAAGGACAATTGTCTAGAGTTTTTGGGATAATAATTTCTAGCCCTCCAAGCAGGTCATGTCTTAGCTCCTTCCTAGTGATTTTACTAAAATAGATTATTTATCTCAAAATCTTCTCTGGTAGTTATGGAATATGCTTGGAAGCAGGAGATACCTCTGCCTGTTTTACTTTAGGCAGAAGGATACTTTTAGTGGGAATTTTTCATGTGTGTTCCCCAGTCAGAGAACATGAAGGTTCAGCTTCAGGGTTCCTGACTGTGGCAGTGGCTCTGACCAGGGGAGTCAGCACATCAAAATGCAGCTTTCTTTGGCAGAATAATGGAGATCTGGTACAGCACCTTCTAATTTTTCAAACAGCACAAAGTGCAATTCCAAATTAACCAGCACACCTCCACTTTAATTTTTCATTTTACTTAACCTCTCTGTGTCTGTTTCCCCATCTGTAAAACTGAGATAATACTTACCTACCTCACAGGGATGTTATGAGGATTAATTAATTGATGTTTGTACAGCGCTTTGAATATGCAAAGCGCTATATGCGCTAAGTATTGTTTAGTTTAAACGCAACTGAGTAGGCTTTGAATGCTGGGAGAGAGCTCTGTCACTGACACCAATCTATCACAATGTGGCTAATGACACAGCTTGGGGAACCAGGTAGACAATTTTCTTATTCTGTGCCATAATTAGACAATATCTGTAACAAAAACAACAACAACAACAACAACAACAAACAAAAACAAACAAAAAAAAAACCACCAAAACCACACCTCTGCAAGACTTGCAGGGATTGACCAGTACAGGACCACTGCAGAAATTCCAATCCAAATACAGCACAGCAGGATCAGCCAGGCACAAATGAATCAGCCACAAAAATTATCAAGCTAGGATGTGAATTAAGAGCATTGGTAGGACTGGAAGAACCCAGTAGTGGTCCATGGAAAAAGTAGAGCATTGTCTGATGTCAGAGCGTGAATAAATATGAATAAAATATGGAGGGGGGTATTTCTGTTCAGAGTAGCATTCAGCCCAGCTTCTGCAGACATAGCTAAGAGCAGCACCTGTCCCCTGCATGTGTGCGAAAGGTCTCCAGGCTGGAGTTTGTTCTGGCTTGGCAATAAGTGATGATAGCCCCAGAAGCAAAGGAGGTGCAAAAGGTTGGTTCAGAACTGCTACCATGGGATGTGTGTTTGTGCACTGGGGCAGAGGAACTTCTTCCAAGAAATACAAGGAGATACTCTATAATTTTTCTCTTGGATGCAGATTTATTTCAGTTTTAGTAGTTCGTATTTAAATTCATCAGGGGTAATTAATGAAAGATATAGGAAGGCCAGCACACACCTAGGATCCTCTGTTTGTAGCTTGAATTATGTTGAGCTGTTTGGTCTATTGGTTCACTACCTCAAGCCTAGTGCAGTATTGTCATCCTTTGCTTTACAACACAGTCATTATATCCCTAAACCACATTGTGATACACTGTGGCTTCTGTTTACGACTCCCGAAACTCCCACTCCATATATCACCTGCCATAAAACCCATCAAACTGCTGCTAGTAAAATGGTGCACAGTGGTCTAAGTAGGAGCCAGGCAAATTGTGTGATACCCTACTGTGGTTAATGAGAGTGAAAATGTGGTTAGGATTTTATTCAGGCGATGTTCATTTGCAGGGCCATTGTAGTGAGGTGGCAAAGAAAAGAGTCTTTTGTTAACCTGAATGACAATATATTTTCTATTGTACGAAGTAGATGAATGCAGAGTTTGCCAAGTTATACATCAATTGTAAATAAGTCAAACTGTGACCTTGAATGACTACATTTTTATTGCTTGGGGGTCTTGAAAGCTAATTAATATGCTGAGATGTTATAGCAAGCATATGAAACCTGTTACCAGAATTTAAACCATTACTGAGCAATTCAGACCAGTTGTTGATGACTACAGAAATATAAAAAGTAATCTGGATGCGTGTGTCAGGAAGACTTTCCTCCTTTCCTATTAGATGGCTGTTTGAATGGATGCACCATTAAATTGTCTGGACTTGTAGGGGAAGCAGAAATTCTGGCAGAGGTGCACTCCGTGCTGCAGACCCCAAAAGGTGACACCAAGCTGGGCGGTGAAGACTGCTCCCAGTTTAACCAGCGCTTTTAGCCATTGAGGCCAACGTCATGTTCAACTGCATCCCAGTGCTGTTATGAGGTCAACAAACTTTTCCCTCACCTCCCTTCCTTTTCCACCCTGGCTCTGCAGGGAGAAGAGCTGGGCATGTGGGACCAGCTCATGGTCAGGATGGGGATGGGGCCGATGGACTAGCTCATGCTGTGTGACCTAGATTTGGCCAGTGGGGTCTGCACGGAGAGCTGGAGCTCCCAACAGCAGGCTTTGCGTCCTCTCGGAGCAAACGGATACAAGAATAATTGACAGTCCAAAGGGAGACCATAATTCCACAAGATGCTTAAGCACTTAGGCAATCTTAAAGGTATAAAAAGGTATAAAAAAACAAACAAAAATGCCACTGAGGCCAATGAAGCTTTTCACATGCTTAAAATTAAGCATGTGATGAAAAAAAAAAAACACCACCCTTGTTAAATCATGAGTGGTGTAAAAATTGTAAAAGCAATTGTCAGTTGATTAGTTTCCATAGTCCTTGTCATGTTTCTGCTTGTAGTTGTCTCATTCATTAAAGTGCAATGTAGTTATTTTGTTTGTAGGGCTTTTTTTTTGTTTGCTATTTTTAATTACAAGACTACATCTTCAGTGATATATGGCTTGAAGGCAGGGGAGCTGAGTTTTACTTCAGATTGATATTTTACATACATTTTGCCTTAGGTAAAAAGTTGATTTACCCTCCCCAGCCAACAAAAAGTAAATTAAGGAAGGCGTGTATAAGAAAAACAAAATTTTGTAGCTGTGTTGTGTGTTTTTTTGACTGTTTCTGCTGTTGTACAAAAATTACATTAAATTAAAAAGGCCTATTTATAAAACAAACATTTTGTAGGCAAAAAGGAAATGCAACCATAATAAAATTGTCAGTCTCAGCGGAATGACTGTATTGTACTGGGCTTTCGAAGAAAATCAGGCTGGCTCCTTCAGAGGAAATCTGATTTCAATTTAAGAGTCTTATTGAGGAAAACAGCACCACAAAAGGGGAAATTAAACCATAAAAAGTGCATTAAGATAATGTTAAGGATCTAACTTACCACCGCAAAAAACAAAGCCATCTGAAGTTGAGATAGAAACTTTATCCTTAGCACATCCTCTGGAGCCAAAGTATCGCAGATGCCACCACAAGCGGCAGGAGGGGACAGGAGGTGTGTGCAAGCCGCAGCGAGCTGCGCTGCAGTGTCGTTATGGTTAAGAAAGGGACTGTGTAAAAATGGCACCTTCTCACTCCACAGATCATCTCTGATGTGAATTCTGAGTCGTAGCTGCTTAATCCACTGATTGAAAGAAGCTTTTCTTGCTTTTTGTCCCCAGGGAGCTTAGTGGAACCCATAGCACTCTACAGAGGTAGCTGGATTTTTTTCTGACTCATGCAGCACCAGGAGAATTGCTACCGAAAGCCCTGGTCCTGCAGTCGCTTCCAAGGGCATTGGAGACGCATTGATTTGAAGGACAGGCAGCTCACTTTACCAGTGAGACTTCCTATCCACAGGGTTTAGGCTGAGACCTCTTTCTAAAAGTTTTTTTTTTCTTTTTTTTTTCTTCAAATACAAGTAGTATGACAATTTTAAACCAAAACAAGTACTAATTTGATACTTTTATGGCATGGAAGTGTCTTTAGAATTGCTAATTTTATGGAGGTCTGGCTATGGATGAGTGTAGGATGGGTTTACAGTCCTGCGTATTCTGTTGAAGCACAAGCTGTAGACCAAAAGTTAGCTGGGTAGCAGCCCTATGGACAGGTCTGCAGGGGTGAATTTCCCTCCTCTTTCCTGTCCTCAGGGGAATGTGTCCGTCCATCTGCCAGGATGGGCATTTGGTCTGCAATGTGATTGTCTCCGCACCAGGCAGGTACAGTACACGGGTGCCATCGAGGCACTTCCTCTGTGCATCGGTTGGGGTGGGAGCAAGTGCTCTGCCTTGTGTGACAATCCCAAATACTTGGTGGTACCCATTAGTTAGCACTCACTGCACTGCGCTCCACATGTGGGAACTGCAGCAGCTTGGGGCTGTGCCCGCGGCGTCTCTGCATCTTCCTTCCTTCGGACACTTTGGAAACTGAGGGCAAAATCTGACCCGTGGCCATTGAGGGAATGGATCTGCAAAAAACCTTGCTGGGTTAGCTCTGCTCCCACTGATATCTCTGTGGTCCTGTTGGTTGCTCTAGTAAATCCTTCCCCAAGCATTTTTCTTTCCAGGGGAATGCTGCTTTTCAGGGTTATGTACGTTCACTTTTTGAACCTCCCAGCTGCCTTGCACAGGAGGGAAGGGTTATTTCCATTTTGTCATGAGGTTGCCAAAAAAAACCAACAAGGCACAGAGAGATCAGGTGGCACATCTTACTGGCACGAGATGGCGGCTGCTGGGTATCCCTGTGCTGCACGGGCCATGTTAAGCAGCTAGCTCAAAGGGCTTGCTGCGATCTGGAAAGTAGAGGAGTGCTCTCAGGAAGCAGCTGTTGGGAAGGATTTAGGTGTAGATGCTCCTGACATGAAGCAGAGAGGCAGATGGTGACTTCCTAAGATCTCTTCATACTTTTAAAATGCTTTCAGTAATACTAGATTTTACCCAGGTTTTGAACTGGAGTATACCTCTCCTAGCTGGGTGTATCATACATACTTGATGTGGAAAAGAAAAGAGGTCTTTGTAAATACATAAAGAAGTCAAACTCAAATAAAGGCACTGTTGCTTTGGAGTGCAAGATGATGGGATGGATTTGCAGAGATAATGTCTTCAGAAGTGCCCCCGGCCTGTGCATGATTTGGGAGCTCTGATCCTCTGGGCCTTTCTTACCCTGGTACTATTGAGGTTCTGTCTGCACCACCACCAATGTAGCTTGTGCATATCAGGTCTCTCTCTCCATGTGCTTCCTGTAGTGGGGAAACTGGCGTCCTGCCCCATCCTGCCCCAACACTCTGGATTCTTAAAAATATGGAGCTACAGCCTGCAGTCACTGTGGGAGTCAAGCTCAGGATGTTGTGGATGCTCCTAGCAGAGTAAGGAGAACAGGAGAGCTTGGTAGAACATCTGCGCATCTAGCAATTGGAGAAAGTTTTGAAGAAAGCAGAACATAAGCAGAAATAAATAAAACATAAACATAACCCCCTAAACTGAAAGATATTCATGCATTTACAATAATCAAAATCCCAGGTTAGGCAGATGAAAGAGATTTCAGTGTGTTACAAGTCATAGCAATAATAGCCTTGGGACATTGGCTGGTCTATTCTATTATGTAAAAGTCTTGCAGCCTTGTAATGGTTCCACAGATTAAGAAGTGCTATGTACTAGCTCTAAATATTTCTTTAAATTAAGACTTTCTGCTTCTAACTGAAATCTCCACTGAATATGATGGTATAATAGGGTGCCCTGTTCCATCTGTGTAAATAACACGAGAGATTTTCTCTTGTTGAAATACCTGCGTTAAAAAAATGCAGCAATAACTTGAGACTTCAAAGGTCTAACTTCAAAAGATTTCTTGCATTCTGCTTGACGGGACAGCATCTTATGCACACATGCTTTTTCACTGCTAAATGCCTTAATAATGAGCTTGGGTTCAGATTTTGTGAATCAGAGCCAAGTAACTCTGTTTTATTATATTTGCTGGGAAATGAACTAGCTCTGGGTAATTAGGAAAGCAATTTTATTAGCGTCTATTTCATAAAGATTGTTTTTTAATCAGAGTCAGAACTTACTAGAAATGATTCTTTTATTTTTATTGCATGGCTCTCTTGAATGGTACAGGCCTCCATGGGTCTTAACCCATAGCAAAGTCTGCACACTGAAGGCAGCGGTGTCACTATTAATCTATAACAATGTTATAAAATAACCCTAGTAGGGTAGTCCCGTAAATAACACTGCAGAAGCTAGTAATTACTGTAGTGTGGTTTACTGCATGATGCCACCCTAGGGCTAAATTATAACTGGCCATGCATTAGTGCACCATAAAGAAGACAAGACACAAGGAGCCCGTTTTTGTCTGCATCTCAAGACAAGCCATGCTGAAGTGAGGAGCAGCCATCACAAGACCATGGGGAGAGCTGGAGAACAAGTTAGGAGCAGGGTGGAGGAGTTCAGAGGTGACATAAGGACCATGAGAGAAGATTTTGGTTGAAATCCACTCTTGATTTTAATGTCCTGTAAGAAAGATTTCAACAGAATTAATGATAGGGCTGGGAGAAGTGATAGTGTGAGGAAAGATGAGTAAACCACCTTTCCTTTTGTGGAGGTGGTTTCATAGAAAAGGGAAATGCCACTGTGCACACCAGAGGACAAATAACTGATATTTCTGGTTCACTGGTCAAAATGAAAAAAAAAAAAAAAAAAAAGAGGTTTAGAATTATCATCATGGGAAAACCCATAACAAAATCTCTTTATCTTCTCAGAGAAACAGGAAGACAGATATTTTTATTTAGCTGACTGAAAAGTTTTTCTTTCATTCCAAAACCCTCTTTTATTGTTTAATGTTGGCAAATTTCTAAGCACAAAAGGTTATTTTGAAATTGAAAATCAAAACATCTTCGCTTTTTCAAAATGTCAAACAAAACATTTTGAGTTTTCTGAATGTTTTAAAGTTGTTTTCAGTCAAAGTTACTTAGCAAATTTTACCTGAAATGGCAAATATTTTTGGTTCCTTGAAATTTCATTTTCATGGTGAACAAAAGAGTAACAACTTCAAGGTGCATGTAGCTGCAAACAGCTGTACATCTCAGGCTTAGGTGGGCCTTCCAGTGAATTTGACTCGAAGCTCTGTTGTCATTGCAGAGCAGAGAGGACTTGGCCGTGGCAGATCCTGAGTCAGGACACGTTCAGATGCAGGACTGTAACAAAGACAGGTGTCTTCTGAAAAACGTACACCTGCATCTGTGTTCTCGTCTCAGACAAAATCTGGGTTGAAGGCATTTTTGAGATAAGATTTTGATTCATTCTTATATCAGCTTTGGTTTCCTGCCAGAGTAAGTTCACACAGGTTTAGTGGTAACGAAGGCACGGGTGATAATTTAACAGAAAGACTGGGAGGATCTATGAGAGAGGGAGTGGGCTGAACTTCCAGGCTTACTCGTCAGGGTTACCACGTAGCCACAGAGCACAGCCCGCCTTTCTGCAATAGCAGCCATTTGGAAAAAGGTGATTATTAGCCTGGCTCCCACATCACTGTGGTTTTGCCAGCATAGTCATGAAGTTTATAAATTTGATCCGGTGTAGAGACTCTCTGGAAAGGAGGCAGAAACTGGGAGGAGAGATGTCCCTTTCTGTTTGTGTCTGTGCTGAGAGGAGAGGAGCGTCCCAAACTTGTGTTCAGCCAGTTTCAGAGAAAAGCACCCAGTACCAAATCTGGAGCTTGACCTGCGCCTGCCCAAGTTCAGGAGATTTTTTTCAGGCCAAATCATTATGAGATCAAGGAAAAAGTTTGTATCAATTTTGAATTGCCTGAACAAAGCAAAAAAGTTTCAGGACTAAAAAGGGAGAAACATATGTTGTGCAGGAGAAAAACATCTTATCAGGAAGAACATGGAGAGAGTGAAGTGACTAACAATGAAGTTTCTGAGAGTTTGCCACGAAAATTTTATAAAGGGAGGCTCCTGAAAACCTTTCAGATGGCTGTAGAGTGATCTCATTCTCCAGGAGAAGAGAGAATATAAACCCGAGTATATTTTCCAACTTGTTTCATTTATACTTCACAAAACTCATTTAATTTAGACAAATTATTTGAAACAAACAAACAAACAAACAAACAAACTACTATCTGGGTGTCAAAAGCAAGAGAGGGACTCAAGCAAATGGCTTTACATAGGGATGGATGCCTTCTGTCTTCCTCACAATCGATGGCCTCATCTGGTGGTACATGTGGTTCCTACAGTTAATAGTTGCAAACCTGCTGGGTGAAGATAAAGGCTGAATTTGTGAGAAGGGAAAGAAGGGAAAGAAAGGAAAGAAGCCGGTTCCTCTTCCCATGGTGCACCCAGTAGGGACAGCTACCAGGGCCTGCTTCTCCCAGAGTTTGAGTGCTTAACTTAGCATCCCATACTGAGGTATTTTGGTTCACATATACATACATACATATAAAAATATAGAGACACACCCAGACATGAGGAACAGCAATCAGTTTTATTTCTTTGCTTTGCAGTCATCGGTAAATTTAGTATATTCATGTGAATAGCTTAAAGAACATGTCCTATGATCTAATTGAAAGGCAAAATATTTCCACAAGATGATCTGATGCAAAAATAAACAGTTTGATTGCTCTTACATGCTCTTCTTTTGTGCAAGCAAAGAGAAATGCAGAAAAATTGCAACATTTCATCATGTAGGACAAGGGGGCCCAGGTGACACCCTGATCAGGTGTGCATGCATAATCATTCCAAAAATAATCACCCTTTTGAATAATTTCACCCCAAATCTTGCAGTTTCAACTTATTCTCTGTGAGTGACTCATAAATCTTTACTGTGAATGTGAATCAAGTTTCAGAGCTGCAGGCTCAGGAGCATGTTGGATTTATTCAACTTTAGTCTTTATTTATAGACATAAAAGTGTATTATTGGTTGTAACATCCAAACAAAGGAAAACAGATTGTAAGCATCCATTAACGTTTTCCCAAAAGGGAAATCTGGAGTTTCTCCTGGGTCTTTCAGTCTCTCCCTAGTAATATTAAGATGATGTCATAAACTCATAATTACTTTGTGATGCTCTTATGTACTCTGTAGTTGCTTGTTCAGGGATGGTTATTTCCTTTTTGAACAGAAAAAGCTGAACAATACAAACAGGTGGAAGGAGGCAGATCGGTCTTTGGTGATTTAAGACTTGAAGGACCCCACCATTTTTATTTCACACTATTGCAATAATTTTCTCTGCTTTGCACAAGGACACAGGTGTTTTATGTATTGTTATTAAAATGGTTTTGTTAATACTCAGATATGGGATGCAAACGTTTTATAAACACTTCAGAATGACTGGAGCAAAGAGCTATTTGGGGAGCATTAATCTTCAGATCGTGGAGTCTTCACTGCTGAATCAGGCCATAACCTGTTCAGGTTCCATCCAAGAAAGTCTCCACCTGAAGTACTGGTGGCCTTAAACCAAAGCCTTGAACGGGGTAGGTGTTCAGCTTGTGAACAGTTGTTTTAAAAAACTCGGAGCATGGTCAGACCCCATTTTTGCACTTCTGTTTTATTATTATAATAGGAATCCCAGACTGCAAAAGTGTGTGCGCGGAGGGGAGAGGGGAAGGATTGATCCACGAACCTGGGGAACTCCAGCCCCGGGTGGATGCAGCAGGGCAGGACGGAGCAGGGCGAGGGGCAGTGTGTGTGCCCCTACCTTCTCTGAACGTGGGGCTTCCTGGGTGCGCATGATTGCTCCTTGTATGAGGGTGGAGCAGAAATTTGTTTCGGAGGTGTGCTCATCCTGTAACAATTTTTGCTTATAAAAGAGCCTGATGGAGTGCCGAGTGAGTAACTTGAAATGAATATTTGATCTGGCTCTCTTTCTCCTTCTCATGGAATAGCTGTGAGCACATTGTGATTTCCTCAGATTTATTTGTTATTCAGAAATATCTAATACATTTTTACAGTTTTTTTTCCCTCACTCCATTGATTAGACTTCCCAGGCGTCAGGCTTTGGCTCAGAGAGTCTGGGCTCTGGGCTGCGTGTTGGGTGGGAGCATGAGTCCTGCATCAGGGTCAGGGCTGTTACCCCCTCCCTGGCACACCAGCAGGGCTGGAGAGGGTGGGATGGGGCTTTCTGTGCCTGTGTCAGGTAGACCGGGGACGTCTGTCACGGGCTAGCCACAGGGTTTTATGGTTCTGTCAAACTCTCTACTCGCTGTGGTCAGTGGGCTAAGCCATTTCTTACTGCTTTCTGCCCTGGCCTGGAGGAAGGTGAAAGTGCTTCTTGTGCAAAGACGTGTAAATCCCTCACTCAGGGAACATACATTGGCTTAGAACAAAACTTTTCTGCGTGCTGGTTTGCTCAGTGGATGCGCACAGGTAAAATACAACCTTGTCCGAAAGCTGGTGAGAATATGCAAAAGAGGAAGGTTGATCCCAGTACTCAAAGATAATTTGACAGAGAAGAGAAAAATCTCTCCCCTCCTCAGAGAGGAGCACAAATAGATATTTCAAACAATTCTTTAAGGATCTAAGGTTTCTTATTACTCATTGCTAACCATTTTAATTTCTGACCTCTTCTGCTTGACTAGCTGCAGACCTGTTCAATGACCCTTTAGGATTCCGGTGCTGTGATTTATGTCCCAGGCCAAATTTCTGTGGATTACTGGTATACTGAGCCAGTGGCAGAATTTGGAGCCGGCCTCTTTGTTTTCCCTGTGTAGCTTTCTGTACTTCTCATTTAGGCTTGATGGATATAATTTTAACCATTCTCTTCGGCTCTACATAGACATTTATAACACAGTCCCCCATCTCTTACAATGAATAGAAAAGGTCTCAGAGTTGGTTTCATTTCTCTCACAATTTCCTTATGGACTTTTGGCTTGTGTGTGCCTTTTATTTTGGTTACATAGTTGTTTCTTGGTAAAGTGAGAGTCACTACAGAGTGTTGAAAAGTTTTATTTCCAAATTCGTTGTGACCTACTTTGCCTACACAGAGAATTATGTTGTTCTGTTCTTTGTATGTCACTTGGGTATGTGAGGATTGCTTGGGCTTTGACTTGTCACTGGTGGTTCAGAGACCTGGCCAAGCTGGGGAGTTGACTCCAGCGGAGTATGGACTTCACCTGCTTCATCCTGTATCTCCAAATTAAGCCCAGATCTCCAAAGGCATGCCCGTTAAATTCAGCCAGTTGCTGAAGGCACGGTGGCACAAAAGCTGCCCTCCCAGACCTCCCTGGGCTGAGCTGGCCCCGAAGGGCTGCTTGGGGTCTGGTCGCAAAGGATTTGGCTCAACCAGGATTTCCTGCTCGCTCGGCATTCCCCCTCGGCCTGCGGTGCTGTCGGTGGACTCAGCGAGGGGCTCAGCTCCCCCAGGGTTTCTGGTGGGCAAGGGGTAGCCTCACTTGCCACGTCTCTGTGCTTCAGGAAAGAGATGTCTCGCTGGGAAAGACGAAGGGAGAAGATGTATAACTAATACTGCAGAACCTTAAATAGATGGCCCCTTCAGACTCCTTACTGGCATAAGACATATTCAGGGCATGTCTTAAAGTGAAGATGGATCGCTTCAAGTTACCTCCATGTACACATATCTCATTTTCCCTCCATTTTCACGTTACCTCACTTTTCTTTCCTTCTCTAGACCACTTTCCTTGAAAATTGCTGCTGTCAGGTGCTGCAGTGGCCAACCTCAATAGTAAAACTGCTACAGGGCCAGCCAGGACTCTCCCTGAACTTGCTGCTACCATGTTGCTGCTTACTTGGGATTTCCTCCAATACGGTTTGATTCTGGGATTTATTCCCATCTGTCTGCAAGCACCTGGGTTGGTTGCATCTGGGTGAGGATGCAAACCATTCTTTTATTGTCATTGGGAAGGATGGAAGTGGGCTTATAAACAGTTTTGGCTTTCTAAGAATTTCAGCCTACCCCGATCTTCCTTAGACCTTTATCAAAACCCTGCGTGCACAGAGCAGCTATTCCTTCAGTGACCTGGGAGCGTGGCACTGTGTATTGTTCAGATCAGAAGAGCAGGACGTGTATGAGGGAACCTTTTTGTCACTATGGTGGCGTGCCTACCCTATAGATGCTATTTTACTATTGGAGATTAAAAACTTATTCACAGGTTCCGAGTTGGAATTTTGCTTCTGTGTGTTCATTTAAGATTTAGCCTGAAGTATTAATACAAAATTTTAAATTGTGTCCTCTCACTGAAATCCAGTGTGGTTACAAGGTTCTAATAAATATTATGTCCTTCCATCATGCAATTAAAATTTTCCACCTCATTTCACAATGCAAAACACTCACATGTTGTCAATCATTTTGAAACATGATTTTTTGACATCATATAATTTCACTTCATTTTTTAGACAGACATCACACCAGGAAATTATATAAGAAAGGATCCTATTATATCTTTATTTTTCCACCAAATTTCACCTTCAAATACAGACATTTGTGTACATTCCAGTAATTCTGACAATAAACTTTCAAGGAGAAACGAATGGCATCTACATAGCCGGGGATCAGCATATGGAGTTTGCTGCTCTTCAGAGACTGCGGCTCCAGCGCAGGCACCTGGTTAGGAACCGCTGGTGTAGCCACGGGAAGTTTACAAGTCTTTATGCAGGGAGTGAAAAGGTTGCTGCTTGAAACAGATACCACCTGGGAGGCAGGGAGGAAAACATATGCATGTTTTTGAACTTTCCTGTGTTTAACAGTTAGCAGACACTAATGAATTGCCAAACAGCCCTGATTTAAAACGTAGTAGTCAAAAGCAAGGCTACCTGCTGCTTGTCAGGTAGTCCACCTGTTCAAGAAACCGAAGTGCCCCTGCCCTGTGCCAAGAGAAAAGCTGCTGCTGTTTCAAACCTCTGCTCTGGTGTGTGTGCGGGTGTGCGTGTGTGTCTCATTGGGTTACTGCATATCATGTGAGTCAGAAATTCAGCATGCAATAGAATATCTCAGGCTCATTACAGAGGTCTTGTATTAAGCAACAGATTTTGATCGTAGTGACATGTAAATCTGGGGGAAATTCAGCCTGCAGCACGCAATTTGGAATTTGGGATTGTGATCAGATACAGGCTGACAAAGTAAGAGAGGAGCAAACCAGGCGTGTAGAAAGCCAAAATAAAACTTTTGATTGTAGATGGGAAGAGCAGTGAGCAGTGCAGGAGACCAGGCAGCTAATGTACACTGTGCCAGCAAAAGGGACACTACTGAGGGGGAGAGCCTGGTGCTCCAGCAACGGGCTGGTCCTTCTCATTCACGGGCAGGCGCAGCTGGCACAGATCATCACTGAGGTTGTGCTGGTTGTGGAGCAGTCACATGGGCAGAAATAAAGCAGCAAAGCTTATTGTGGTGAATATCTCAGCAGTAGGTAGGCTGCTGTGGCTGGGGGGAAGGAAGGTGGCTTTTTGGGCAGCCAAGATTAAACAGTGGGAAAACCCCGCAGCGCAACCCCAATGGAATAAATTGCTGCTGGCTGACGCTGGAGAGCCAGGGGACAGGGCTCTGGTTTCCCTCATCACTCAGGGTGGCCTTGTGGAAATTGGTAATGATCTGGTGGTAAAAGTACAGGGAAAGCAAGCAAGCAGAAAATAATGAAGAAGGAGAGGAGGTTGTTACCACTGCTTCCTTCCTAACACAGCAGAATAACTTGGGGCTTAGATTCATTAGGAAGTTACTGCAGCATAAAAGGCTCCCACCCATCGTCTGAGCTGTAGTCGCCGTTCGCGTACATCCTCTTAGCCTGCAACAGTTGTAAAATGATTTAGCTTTTTATTTATTTGTTTGTTTGTTTGTTTGCTTTCCTTTGAGGCTTAAACTAGCGTGTGATACCTTGCCATTGGCATGGATTCAATGCGTGTGCATGGTCCTAGAGGTTACCCCAGCTTGGCCACAGGGACATGCTGAGGGTCAGGGAGCTGTGCGCTGGGATAGTGCATTTTCAGCCTTAAAATTTGCTTAATTCTTATTCTTCAGCTCTCAGTGGTCAGATTGTTTTTACTGCTGAGACTCAGGGAAGTAAATACCCTAGTGTAAGTGTGATGCAAATGATTTCTCCCGGCCTGATCCTGAAATCACTGGGGTGTGCCATATAAAAGCATGCAAAACATTAGTCTAATGAATGACAAGATGGATCTTTCAAAGGGTCCCTCATGAGTCGAACATGAAACATGTGCTTATCCACTTCCCTGAATTGGGGCAGGGGTGGTGATCTCCTTGCAGCATCACCCCGGGTGAGCAGGCTCCCCGAGTGCCTGCAGGAGCTGGGGAGCGGGGTTCTCGTGCGCACGCATGGCTTCGCGATTTGCAGGGGAATGGTGCTAATTCAGAGCCCTGTCCTTCAAAGCAGGGGAATGATGAGGTAAGAAATCTTTCTGTATATTGAATATATATGTACACATGCATAAATATATATGAGATTATTCAAATGCAGCATGAATATATTTTGCCTAATCCACACAGAGTTTTATCAATATTTCTTTGTTTATTCTCTTTCATGCCAGCTGCTTTCTTTATATATTTCCATTTTGTACATTTTTCAGAGTGATTGGATCATGTTGCACACACTTCTATTGAAATATTAAGTGTTTGCAATCCCCATTCATAGGCACCAGCTATGTTATTATGATCCATCATTTCAAAATCCACATATTTGAAAAAAGAGAGCTTAGCTAGCCCTTGAGTAGCAGAGAGCATTAGAACCAAGGAATCTCATTCGTCTTGTCAATAATCTATGGATTATCACCACCAAATTGTTTGTTTCATTGACGTGAGCTCACTGTGTATTTTTGAAGGAAATGAACATGTGGAAGGCACAGCGAGGTGAGGTCTGGAGAAGGCTGGGTTTGTGCCGGTGTGAGCGAGGGAAAGGAGAAATTCTCATTTGTGCCCAGCTCCTGGGGCTCTCATGGGGCTTACAGTTTGGGTATCACGGATTCCCATTAGTGGCCACGATGGGAGAAATGAACCCTGTGATGTTCAGGGCATCTCAGCACCTTGTCCAGGGGTAGAGGTGGCTGATGGGTGTTCTCTGGGGTAGCTGCCCTTCTTGTGCAAGGCATTTTTCTGCCAGCCAGCCTTCACAAAGCCTTGTACCCACCCATGGCTCACATACGATGTTTTTTGGTAAAAAGGCCCTGTTCCTCACTTTCCACACTACAGCGGGATGTGGGAAGGTGGAGAAGCAGTGGGTGGGCAGGGGGGCTACAGGACAGGTGCAGCACTCCGGGACCTGTGCAAGGGGGAGCCCCGCCTGGCTTGCAAGCCTCTAAACCAGGGACAGGATGAGCGACTGCGGGGACCCCAGCGCTGGCCAGGGTCTGACAGCAGTCAGTCCTAGGACAGGGCACGGGCGTCAGGTTTGGGCATTTGCCCTGCTAGCCCTTCACCCACACCACAGCACTGCTGTCGATAGCTTTGCAGTTAGCCTCTATTTGTTCCCTGCAGAAGTTTCATGCCCCCATTGGCTTTAGCATCACCACTAAAGCATGTTGATCCCTGCAGGTGCTACGCCAGCACCCTTCTGGCCAGTCTGACCCTTCCGTGGCCAAAATCTCGCCAAACTCTCCATTGCCACCTGCCCCAGGCAACGTCTTGGGGCTGCACAGACCCACAGGGCTAGGGACCTGGGGCCATGTGGGGCGGCCTCTGGCCAGCCTGGCCTCCATCCCTCCAGCCTCGGCCGGTGCCGCGCCACTGTCACCTAGCAACAGCCCGGCCGCGGCAGGCAGGACCCGGGTTTTCATTTCATACGCAGGAGCGGGGCGGTAATTTAGGGGTCGGCGTTTTCATTTTAACGAACGGGAGTATTTCCTCGGTAGGTCTGAAATCCAGAGCAGAGATGTTTTCGCTTTGCCTCCCTTTGAGCCCGGCTGCCGGAGCAGGGACAGCCTCGCAGAGATGGAGCTATCCATTTCATGTGTACCGGGCTCTGAAGTTGCACCTGACATTGTGCGATTGCCTTACCCTGTTTTTTTTTTGTTGTTTTTTTTTTCCCCCCTCACATAAGTGCTATAAAAAATAATATATTACGGGGTGGGCTTTTTTTAGTGTAACTTCTACTTCCAAGGCTGAACTTTGAGGTATAATTTTTTTTTTTTTCAGTCACAGGAAGAAAAGGCAAAGAAGTATATAAGCACCAATTATTCCTTTCCCAGTCTTTTAAAGCACCTTTAAGGTTCCAGTAGTCTCCTGAACTCTATATTGGCAATTCATGGTGCGGCAACTCCTTGCGAAATACGCTCATTCGTTTTCACTGATTGAATTTACTGATTGTTAATGTGTATAAAAGTGTTACGTACTTTTGAAGTAATCTCCTGCTAAAGGATTTATAGGAAATACTATTTAAATGTCATGGTGTTTTCTCTGTTGTTATGACAGTATTATTGAGTAAATAGTTTAATTTTAGTGCTCTAGTTAAAAAAAATCTATAATGACCGCCACATAAATCGTTTGCTTTTTTTTTTTTTTTATTTCTATATTTAGTTCCTTCCACAGAGACTGGAGTTGAAAATAGGCTGGTACCTAAGACATGAATTCTGTTAAATATTAAAGAGATCTCATCAATGATTTTATTAGTCTCGGTACTCAGTGAAGGCCACACTGACATCTGAAGTCTAATGATTTTTTTTATATATTTAAAGCCTTGTACTGCACCTTTAAATATTGAACAATATTGAAAAATATAGAAGTACTTTTTTGTATATTAGCTTTAGGCAGAACTGTTGTATGATTTCCACTCCTTTCATGACATTGTAATGATGTTACCACATACAACTTTATCTTGCATGAAAAGGTGAAGTCATGAGTGATTTCTCCAATTTAAAAGCACTCAACCCTCACAGTGCTAGAAATGAATATTTTGCATATATTCATGCAACAATGATTCAATTTAAGATTTCTATTTTCAAACATTGCTTGAAACCTTCGGTATGTTAGTAGTAAAATTGCCAAAATGTGTAATAAGATTTATTATAGATGAGTAGCATTTTATTTAGTATTTCATGTTAACACGCTTTTAGGGTTACCCTGGTTTAGCAGAAGAATTCATCTTTCTCTTCTAATCAGAGCTAACACTTTATTGTATTATTAAGATACACTTACTGTGCAATTGTATATCACTGTAGGAGCAGAGTTTTCTCCGCCCGGCAGACCTGCGCCTGGTTGATGCATGGCATGTGCCTCCTGCACCCCAACCCCATGGCTCAGTAGTGTGCTGCTCCCTGTCACGTTTCTTTCATGCTGTTTTTCAGTTTTCCTCCTAAAGAACTATATTTAGCTCCTTGGAGTGGACAGGAGCTTTGGTAGGGTTTGGCTTTGCCCTTGCACCACCAGCAGTGGCTTTTGCCACCGGCAGCAATCCCTGTTCTGGGAGCTAACTTACAGTGACCACGACATGAAATGCTTTGGTGGCTGAGTTTGTGTAGTGGGTTTACAAGTAAAACCACCACAGTTTGTTATGAAACTCCTTTTTGTATCCTCACCTTCATCATCTGCCCATCGCACCCTTTGCCGTGGGGCTAACAGGAGCTACCCTTTCTCTGAGCACCCATGGTAGAGGAACATATACAGATGTATTATGCATCATTTTGATGTATTTTGGGCACAGATGCACTTGCTGCTTGTTCTGCATGATGGTGTGGGATGCAGACACTGGCCAAGGCACTGCATTGGAGCTATCCTTCTCCTTTATGTCCTTCTGAAAACAAATTCAGTCAGTTCATAGCTGCTAAAGGACAGTGTGTATTGTCCCACAGGCATGCCCTTCACCCTGTGGGTGTTGCAGCTCTGCAGGAGCCCAGGCATCTTTGGTTTGTTGGAGGAGAAGGGGATGCTTCCATGCTCTTGCGTGGCCCCATCAAAAGATATGGTGCTCAGCAACTTTTCTGGTTGGATATTAGCAGCCTTACCCTGGGAGAGCCTTGCTGGCTAGAGGGTATTGATTTCATGGCTTTGCATATGGAGGTGTGCTGGCGCTGTATGAACTCCATGTAAGTCAATGGGAGATAAAGCAGCGAAGCGGACACTTAACCTAAAGCAATCTGTATTTTCTTCCTGCTCTTGCACTGCCTTTTCTATGGTCAGGGCAATTTTATATCCCCTGCAGCCATTTCAGCTTCCCTGTCTGAAGCCTGAACCTGCGGCATCTGTATAAGTGCATTCATGAGCTTGATATTTTCATGACTTGGGTAATTGAGGAGTGGTAAGACCAAGCCTGAAAAATTCCTGGCATTTTGATCCTCGAAGCAAGGTCCATGTCCTGGTCTCTTTTTGCCTGGAGTAATCCCTTCTTGCTCAGCCCCAGTGCAGCCGCTGGTCCCGCAGGTAAGGGGCTCATCGCCTGGGGAGGGATGCTGTTAAAAAGAAGCATGAGGGACGTGCAGCGCTGAGCCACCACGCTGAAGTGGTAAATATGTTTACATCTCCTAAAAGTTGTAACTCAGCATGGATGAGCTGGCATCCCCCTTTTCACATTCACGTTCGATTCGCAAGCAGAAAGAGATGATCTGCTATTAGGGAAGCTTTCTCTTTGACTGGGGAGCTGGAGATGGTGGTGAGAGTGGCTTTCATAGATGAAAATAATTGTACACTTTTTGTATTATTATTTTTGGCAAAGAGCTAGCGTTTCAGCTTTCCAGCGTATTACATCATTACATTGTATAATGCATCATAATGATAGAGTGAATGGAAACGAAGAAATGCCAGCTTCTGTTGCAAGTTTAAAGACAGACACACATTTTCAGCTGGGAAAGCTGCTGTTCAGCTAAGTGTTTTCCTAGATGAAACAAAGCTGCAATCCCACTTGGCATTCGCATTAATTGTGGACTTGCCAACAGGCCAGTTTCACTGGTGTATAAATTAGTGGAGAATTATTCAACTCATCTCAATAACTAAGAGAATATCCTCATAAAGCTCGCTGAGCGGTAAGACATGCCCCCTCCCCCCTACTTTCCAGTGTATTTTGCACCCTATACTTAGAAAAATCACAGAATTTGCATGCTGTTCTGGAAAAAAAAAAAAGTACAAAGAAAGACATCTAATATACTAACTATACTGATACCACAGCAGAGCAATATGGTGACTATCTGCATAAAATAGCAAGTTTGTGTGGATCGGAAACTGTCCAAATTAAGAGGGAATTTTCTGGTTTGTTGTTTGAGTATTGAGTTTGGGTGGTGTATTTCTTTTTCTTTTTGAAATTCAGCTGAAATTGTGAAGTGAAAGCGCATGTGAAATGTGCCTTGCTGCCAGCGTTAGACACACGACATTTCATGTCTCTCCGGCAAAACAAGAGCCTGGGAAGTGCAAACTTCCCCGAACTGTCCTGCCAACAGGCCTTTCTGACCTAAAGGGGGATCACCTTTGTGGTGACAGCATAATTTGATCTCTGTGCCATCTAATCCTTATTTTCCGTACTGAGGCTGCCAGCAAGGGTGCCAATTAGAGCCAATTGTGATGGTGGCTTTTGTGATGCAGACACCTGCCCACTAGGAATTGGACTGGTACCACCAACACACATATGCCACTAAACAGCTGTCAGATGGTAATGACTCCTTGGAGTAGAAGAAAAGGGCAGAATTTCATTCCGAGGCAATTTTCTGACAAAATTTTCCAATTTTTCACCTCTTTCTTTTTTTTGTATCTGAATTCCAGACTTCTAATGATTAAGCAAAATGTGAATATTATGTATATCTTATAGCGCCAACTTCGTACCAAAAGTCAAGAGGCCCAGATGGGCAAACATAGCGTGAGAATCAGTATTAATGGTGTTATTATTCTAAATCGCATTTTAAACTTTTTATCTGAAGTTTATTTCTTTTTTGGATTGTTTATCCTAGCAACTGACAGATGAAATGCTGTGTTTTCTTTTACCACTCTTCTGAGACATGGCCTCTGTTTTCCTGTCTATATTAAAAGAACGAGTTAAATGTAAACATCAAACAATTTCAGCAATTCCGTTTCTTATGACAAGTGAAGTGCTTTGCAGCAGTGTGCTCATGCCATCACAGATGCAATAGTTCAGGATCTCTTTCACGCTTTCATTAAACTTGTAATTGTTGGTCAAATCGGCAGTCCCTTCTGTGATGCTTTAACAGGGGAAGATGACAAGCCTGCTTTGAGTAATTACATATGCTTGTGTAAGTATAAATGTTCCTCTCTATAGACACATGCACTCTTAACTGTGACTTTTTTTTGGTAATTCTGGTAATTCTGTGGTGATGCAGAGAGCTCAGGGCAGTTCAGTTGGACTTGTGAATGACAGGCAGTCCTTTCTGCTGGGCGTCAACCTCGCAGCTTGTGGGATGGGTCTGCCAGTGACGGGATGTGCTGGGAAGTGCAGGTAGCATCTCACAGGAGACACTTGGTGCTGTGTGAGGAGGGACCCTCAGCACCGTAAGAAGATTCCTTTATTCTTTCCAAGCCACAAGACTCACTGCTGAAAGCTCCCGATGCCTGGTAGACCAGCCAAAGGCCAGACACTGGCAATTAGCATGATCTTTCAGCGCTCAGCCAACACATACTGCTGGTTCAGCCTCTGCTCTGGCAGGTGTCGCACCTTGATTAGTGCAATTGCTTATTGGCATCTACCACTAACTACGGTTCCCGCCAGATGTAAAAGGAAACGATCCCACATAAACGCAGCCAAGGTTGGTGTGCAATGATAGAAAATGGTCTAATGCTTTAAGGGAAATGATGGTGTTGTGACTGCTATTGACCTTTAGTAAACACAGTCGCATTTAGAGAAGGACACCATAGCCATATATATATACATACACGTATATATGTATATAAAATGTTTGTGTGAGGGTCTTCAAGTGAAATAAAACTGGAACAAGTACATCAGGGTCATTGCTTTTTATGAGCATTTGTTGCTGAGGTCTGGGCCATCATTCCTTGTCATGGTTTCCAAGGCACGTAAAGCTCTATTACAGCTCTCCTGTTGCCTTCCTGTTTGCTTTTCTCCCCCTTCACTCGTTCCTCTAACACTGACCATTTCAATGCAGCTGTAACTGGCTATGGCCTCTGCCACAGAACAGAGTTTGCAGATCAACTTGCAGCAGGTTCTAGGCTTGTTTGTGGACCACTCTTCCCTTCTGCCTAGAGAGCTGTGGTCCATGAGGAACATGTTTGTCCTGTGGCCAGAACCTACCCTGAATTGTCACAGATGTGAAAGGAATGGCAACCAGCATGCATGGGAGACGTAGCAGCACACCTGCAGAGGTAATCACCTGTTTTATTTTGTGAATATCTTCTGACCATATTTGTTTCCCATGTTCTTCAAGTTAACTTCTAAGGGTTTTCAGAACATTTGCTCTGCATCCTGTAAGACTTCTCAGCTAGAGAGGATAGCAGTGGGGCTCAGATTTTTGAAAGTTCAGACCCCACTCTTGCACACAAGCTGAGTCATCTTTACAAAATCCTCCAGTTCCAGTGGTTCCTTTCCTGACAATAATGACCAGGTTTTAAAAGGGCCCATCAGTTAGTTTTGTTTAATGCTCAAGGCACATTACTCTTGAGTATGAAAATACTCTATACTAGATTGTACTAACATTTTCGGGTGGGTGAGTAATTTTAGGGCTGGATGAGCAGTGAGTACAAAGTCCAGGCCATTATTCTTGATTCCACCCTCAAATGCAAGCCCAGGAATTCATTGAACCCAGCAGATCCCATTACTGGAACTGAAACAAGAATCCAATCCACTACTAACAGGTATTTTTTGTTAGTGTTTTACATGATGCAAATGTGCTTTAAACAGTGCTACAGCATATCTATTGCACATCGTAACATATATACCTCCTAATGAACTTGTAATGTGGTTTTTAACGTATACTAATCTTCAAAACATATGTAATATTAAAGGAAAATGTGGTAATTCTTTAAATGGCCTATCATTGTGAATTCATATCATATTCATTGTAATAGCATTGATCAAAATGAATTCATTTGGTATTCATGTAGATGTCACATGTACTTCCATAGGTGTTTCATTGTAAATTAGCATTTCTCAGAGGACACTTAAAATAAAGTGTTACTGAAAGTTCTCATTACACATATTGCTGAGATTAGTACATTAAGGATCATGTACTTACATTGTACTAATGCATTTCTGCCACTTAAAATGCTGCATTACCCATTTCTGATATCTAGCAAATATCTAAAGCAATTTTGAGAATTACTGACATCCTGAAGGAAGTGGTACTCTGGTGATTGAATTGGTTTTGTGTATTTCACTTTGGTTTTAGAAAAAAACTGTGCCAGATATATTTAACTGATTTTTTGATGTAAATGACTTTAGCATCAGGTGAAACAAACAAAAAAAAAAAAGGTAAGAAAAAACTGAAAGCCACACCTAACTGGAAAAACAAAACCAAATGTTATAAATGCTTTTGGGTCTTCAAACTTGTCTCACACAGCCAAATGAGTTGACTCTTTAGTATACTGCAGCACAAGCCTTCCGATGTATTTGCTTTAAGATTATTACTTCCTAAGAGAAAGACAGAAATTTTTGTGGTCTCAGACAGATGCATTTCTGACATCTTGAATCGTCCATTACAGCTTGTTTGCTCTGAAGTTATTTTTGAAAAGATTAAGTTTAAAGAAGACTACAGAGCGTTTTATAAATAGCTGACAAAAGGTGCATTACAGTAACTATAAAAGAAAGAACATTGTTTGAGTCCTGAAATGCTCTAAACCTGTCTGACAATGTAGTGGATGTCCTTTCTTCTGAAAAGAATTGACGTAATTATTTTAAGTTTTTTTGTAACACTAGTGAAAAACTTTTGAGGTTTAACAGGGAGCTCAATCGTGGCAGAGACCGTTGGAAAAACATGGGGAACTGGCAACATTTTGGCATTTGCATTGGGACGGAGGAATCAGATTTGGCCATGAGGAGTTACAAACCATATCCCACTTAACAGTTTCTTAGCATATATTTGTTTGCTCTTCAGGCTTCATCCACTTGTGTTTCGGTGTGCAGCACTGGCTTGCAGCAGGCACTGGTGGGCTGTGCAGGAGGCACCATTCCCACCCCTTGAAAGCAAAATGAAAAGGTGATGTTACAGCTAAAAGATGGCCTGGGATGTGGGTGATTCAGCTGTGTGCCAACATGTCCCTCATGCAAAAAGTGGAGTGGGGAGAACAAACTTCTTCCCTCTTGTCACTTGTCCTCCTGGCTTGGAGACGGGTGTTTTCGGGATGATCCTGTGGAAAGGGGTGGACGGGAGATGAGGAGAGGGAGGGATAGCACACATAGGAAGAGATCTTGTGCTCCTCAAGATTGCTCAGGCATCTTCATGCAGCCTTACAGCTGCCTTGACCCCTTCAAATGCAACTCTCCCCACCCTTGCAACTAATTCCCAGCTTCTTGACCCCGATCTCTGTAGTGATCCAGAAATAAAGTCTGTCAAACCTGGCAGAGGACACAGCTGCACGTGAGGATCAACTTCATGACTGGGGTAGGCTCAGTCTTTAGCATCACTTATTTTTCAGGTCTGAAGGTATTTTCCTGGTTTATAGTGTTTGCTAATTTGGTTTGAGAGCGCACAATATGGTAAACTGCAGGATAGAGAGGATAGAGTATGTAATCCAGAAATCCATTTCAGGTTAGAGCCATAATTAGCTAATGTAAGATAATAAATAGCTACTAAAATCACATGAAAAATATGATAGTGCTATAAAGCTTGTTTTTATAATCCTGCTCCTCCCCTTTTCTGCCTCCTCCTCCTCCTCTTCAGTGTAACAAGGACCGTAATAGGCTTCATGTATAAGTGCCTATTTTTATTAAAGACAAGTGTAATCTTTTGTAGTCCAAATGTCCCTATCATAAATGCTAACTGAGGAAAATATTAGGACTCATTTATTTATGAACCTGTTAATAATGAGGTGCAGTTATGAAAAAGGCTTTCTCAGCACAAAGCCTACTGAACAAACAATGCACACTGGGGAGAAAGAGCTAGTTAGCCTTCCTGACTTAGATAAAGCTATGGAGAAATGACAAGTGCCAGTAATTAGCAAAGCCTCTTCAACAAGATAACCCTATACATCTTTGTCTATTTCAATCACCAAAGACTCCGATTCAGTGTAAAATTAAAGCTGGGATGCCATCAATTTCTGTTAACCTCTTTATATTGTTCTGTGTTCATGCATATGTGATAGATAGTTTTTGTCATTTTATTAAATGGTGACATCTCAGTATGCATGTGACTAAAACTGTTTTCTCCTTAGCAAAGTATTTTTAATCATCTCTCCATTGCCTTTATTAACTCAGTTCTTCTGAGTCCTATTTGCTTTATTCTGCAGTATCGGCAGCCACTCTAGTGGGTGCAAATATTTGTGCGTGCTCCTTTTACAAGCAGCGTATCCGCGATTGAGAAGATTGTGCCCCTTCCTGTATTCATGTGAGCACATACGGTAGCTCTGCATACATCTGCTGGCCACCTGCGGAACGTCCCCTTTACTTCTCCTGGCACACAGCAAAATTTGATGGTTACAGGTACCAGCGGTCACAGGCAGGCCTGAAGTTTCAGTGAGCATGGCCTTCCCTCTCCCCATGTCAGCTGTCCTTATTTTTTCAGAAGGACAGCCACGTTTGGTTTGGTGGTGTGGCTGCTCTTCACCTGCTTAGGACATGAGCAAGAGCCACTGAACTCAAGTGAAACACTCCCATTGGCTTCATGGTCCTTTGTTCATCCTGAAAGCGCTCTGCATCCAGACTGCTTTTTTCCACCTTAAATGGCAAACTCTGTTTTTTTTGTTTGTTTGTTTGTTTGTTTGTTTTTCTCTCCCTGCAGGCTTCTAGTATTTGTGAGCTTATACTCCCTACATTTCTCTGTGACTTTCAGATAAGTCAGAAAACACATTCACCTGAAGCTTTGCAGGAAAAAAGGAGTTATAAATCAGCCCCATTTCCTTGACATTGGGGCAGGTTCACTGGGAATGCTCGCAGAGTTAGCACTGCATGACCTGAGAAGTTGCATGTGGCTTTGGGTGTCATAACAAAAATTCCTTTTGGCTCCATTCTCCTGCTCCATAATATCTTTTTACTTGTTTTAAGTACTTCAGGACCTAAGTTCTGAGGTTATTAATCTTCATCTGTGCTCTTTTTAAACTTTACTACTAGCACTTTTTTGCCTCAGATATGCTTTTATTCATTCTTTTCAGCAGCAATAACCTCTCATATTGGCCAAATTAGGAAATAATTGCAAATAATAGAGAATCCTTTTCCAGCGCTACAATAAAGGATTATATATGTACTGTGTGAGAGGGATGGCACAGAGTGTAAATACCAAAATATGGGCAAATAGGCAGAGAAGTGAAGTGTGCTGTTTGGCGCTCGGTCTTTGTTTCTTCTTTGTGTTCAGAGCTGTTTCTCAGCCCGCTGCAGAGGTGTGTCACACACGGTGGTTTGCAGAGGAAGGGAAGAGTAAGAGCCGATGTTGCACGTTAGTTCATGCCATTGCCTGCAGGACTGCAGGTCTTCAGAAAAAAACTGTGTGGCGTCTTTTAGTCTTCTATGGTAGAAAGAGAGATGCATGAATCGAGTTAAAAGTCGTTTGCCTTTTTTAAACAGAAACATCTGATCCATCTTGCTTTTGTTTATGTGGCCATGGTAGCCCTGGCTTGTTTCTGTTCAGTCAGCGGGGAGAAATTTTGCAAATTCCAGGAATTCCATCCCAATTTCAGTGTGCATTATTTCAGTTTTGGATTTTTATCTGTTGCTCTGAAACTCCCATTTGTCAAGGAGCTGAAACCAAGAGTATCTGTCTGACTTGGATTACAAGTCACACATTACCAGCGGCCGATAATCTGATGCAGACATTTGCAAGCAAGTAAAACTGTCTAATTTGGCTTCATGTTAGTAATTACTTTTCAGTAATGAATATATCTGTAGTACTTGGTGTAGTTGTTGGTGCACTAAAAAAAAAAAAACTACTCTCAGGTGTCTAGCTGCTCTCATACATAGGCATTTTGGGGATCAAAGCTCCTACGAACGTTATTCACAACAAATAATTCTATCAGCTCTTGGGAAGAAAATATGGAGAACATTCATGTAATGCTGCCATCTTAGCCGGGGTGCAAGGAAATATGTTGACTGTAGCAGAGAGCAAAGCTCTCTTGGCACTCTCATCACGTTAACACTTACCTTCCTTCCTTCCAGTCAACACTCTCTGAGCTGCTGCTTTCCATTGTTTTTTATTGTTCATGTGAATCAGAAAATAATATTTTTCCTCTCTAATTTAGGAGAAATTGTCGTTGCCCACCTCCTGCTGAGGGAAAAAGTGCTAGAGCCTGTCTCCTATGAGCTCCTTCTCACTTCAAATGCAGGCTGCAATGGCTCCTTTGGAAATGTAACAGGCTATTATAGAAATATGTATTTACACAGTATTTTAAGATGCACATTATCCACCTGATAGACCATAACAGCTCACCATTACAGCCTATTGAATAAAACCTCTTTGCACCATTTTTTTTCAAAGCAGATACTTTTTACATGATAAATCATGAATCTATTGCGTAGAAGTGCAAGTTCGTCATGTAGGACCATAGGTGGACACCATTTATCTTTATCCTGCTGTGATGGGAACTTCTAGCCCTGACCCTGCTCTGTAGAACCAATTATTCTGACCAGAGAGATGCAAATAAAAAATGAGAAAAAGGCTTTGTGAACATGAAAGGAAAAGTTGCAAAGTTTGTTTAATGGAGCACTTTTCGATCACAGAAGAGATCACGTGGCTGGATGCAGATGAACGAGTAACGTGGCTCAGGTGGAAATCCCCAGCCGTACCACTTGTGCGCTGCTCTGCCACGTCCTGTCTGCGAGCTGCAAAGCTTCTGGCAGTCTGAGCAAAGTGCTCCCTGCTACTGCCTTCCAGGACTCGTGTTGACCTCCCTCATCCCAAGGACGCGGGAGCATCGCTCCTGTTTAAGGAGTGCTCTTAAACTGGCTTTGTCTCCCACTCCTAGGGCCTTTCCTCCCCACCCCCCGCAGAGTCATTTTCCTTCTTTAGCTAGTGTCAGTATTAAAAGGGACCCCTCAATTCTGAAAACGTTTGCCGTTTCTGCCCAAACTTCCCCTGCCTGTTCAGCTCACTCCAGCTAATCCATACTTCAACAGTTTCTCTCATCTGGAAATCCACATTAGAAACTGCACTGCCCTAGGTGCCATCTCTCTCTTTGTCCGAGGATGCTCATTTTGAATAGATAATAATCAAAATTTAACAAGCCTCCCTTATTACCCTGGAGCTAGGCATAAGGACTCTTTCTGTCATCTCCTGTGAGTTCTAACTTAACAAGAACAAAAGACAACAGAGAAGGCCACAAGACCCCAACTTCAAAATGAAGCTTGCAGCCGAAGACTAGATTTCCCTGGTATCAAACAGACTGAATAAGCTGCAAATAGACAAGATTCCCAACTTGTTACAAGATGAAATAGAGCCTGGCCCCTGTTGTGAAACAATTTTACATTGCAGATGTTCATGAATGCATGGAAAATGTGGTGACTTCAAATCTCTTTTCGTTCCCTATCTTCAGGATGTCAAAACTGATTTTTTTGAAGAAACTCTATAGTAGTTGGAGTTGACTCCTGAGAAGAGACTTGCATGTCTGGAACAAAAAAAGACTTCCAGGCAACTAAACAGAGTTGTCTTCTTCACCCCCACCATTCAAATTAAGCATACACAACAGAAATACCAAACAGGCATGGATTTTACATATCATGCCAATTCTGATCCGAAACAGTTTATTAATATAAATCACCTCCAAAAAAGGGCAAGATTTGAAAGGGAAACAAATAGCTGCCAAAAAGACTTACACACAGAGCCAGTGTCTAACACTAAACCTAGTGGAAATTATGTATTTCCACTCTTCATGAAGCAAAGCAGTGGGGAGTCAGTACTTTGAACCATGCATGGGACACTTGCTGTGCATTCTCACTGGAAAGCATATGGTTTGAGAGGAAACAGAAACACCATCCAAAAAACTGCTGGTCTATAACCAACAGATCTGTAAATAGTCTAAACCCGTCCGTCACTGTGGGGACCGCAGGGCCCCGACTACTCTTTGCCATGCCTGTCCCCAACCTGGGGTGTCAGCTCCCACCCCCCGTGCACCTCTCCAACCTGAAGGAAATGGTTCGCACGGGCAAGTTCTCTCCACGGCTGCAGGGACAGCTGCCAGACTTGCTGTCATGTGGCAGACTGCCATCACTAGGGTTCTCGCGGCGTAAGCACCTACCCTTCCTGTTCCCATCTGTCCCTGGGGGCTTCTAGCAGGTCTTTTAGGGTGTCCAGCCCGCGGGCTGGAGCTCACCTTACATCTGTGGTTTCGTCTTGAGCGTCTCCTCTTAACTCTTCACTCTTGACTCATTTGAGAGGCAAGACCAGGGAGTCAGAAGTTGTGGATTTCCATATTTCCTAGGTGTGTTTGGGAAAACCTTCCGCACTTTTAAAATAGTGTATTCGGTTTAATTTTCATTATTTTTAGATGTTAAATTTTAGATCAGTACAGTATGTCTTAAACTACTGTATTAGAATGCTGCTTGACTCGCTTCCAAATTGAAGACCTTTTAAAAAAATTGAAGCAGTCCAATAATTTTAAATCACTCTGCACTGTGCATTGCAATTTAAAATTATTGGAGTGCTTCAAATTTTTATAAGCCCTTGAATTTGGAAGTGATCAAGGTTCTGGGCATACTCAGTGTAGAGCAATTTAAAATTATAAGAGCTGTCAAATTTTTATATAAGCACTTCAGTTAGAAAAGGGATTTGGGTTCTGGGCATGTGCAAAGGGGAGCAATTTAAATTATTAAAGTGCTTCAATTTTTTTTCTAAGCACCTGATTTTGGAAGGGTTTGGGTTTGTGCAGCCTAAAATGACAACTTCCTTTGAGAGTTTCTTCTTAAAAAGAATTTCAATCTTGCAAACTAAAGTATTCTTTAAAATGTGAATTCACTGATACTTTAAAAACTGATTTGCACAGAGCTTGGTGCCCAGGACATCTAATTTTTTTTTCCCCACTCATTTTATCATTTCATTCTTTAAGGGACAAATTGATGTTATAGAAATAGCTGCCTCTTTTGGATTTTAAATTTTTTCCAACTGTTGCACTCATGGTGCAAAAAGAGTCGAAAAAGGAAAAAAACAGTGAGAAGAAACAAATGTTTTTTCCTTGGACTATCTTGCCTGGCCAACAGAACTTATAGGGGACACAAAATTGAAACAATTTGTTATTAAATCTCATTATAATGTCTCTCAACACTCGAAATGAAAGCCATGTGATAGCTGATTGAATCAGAAGGAAGGAAGTTGGAAAGCAGCTTCATTTGCACACTTGTGCTCCCTACCAAAGTGATTCCTGCCAGGAGCCGTGCCGGGTTTGCTATCTTCACCCCGAATCCTGCACACAGCGTTTGGTCTGTGGGCAGGGTCTGGCTGAGGGTTGCTCTTGCTGAGCTGCCAGGGGAGATGGACAGGGGAGGTGAGCATGTGCTGGCTGCTCGGCTCACAGCTCTCTCTTCTTTCTACCTTAAAAACAGGGATTCACCCTATAGGGTGGCTATCAGGGCAGTTTGTTGGTGTGTAGAGGACACCCTGTACCTTCAGCCCAGTGTCTCAGGAGTACATGTAGGGTGGAATAGGGCACTTCATCAGACACCAGTTTGGTATTTTCTTCCCCTTGAATGCTTCTTTCACTTCTTACCATGGTGGTGATAGGTGTCCATTTGTAGTTCTTTTTTTCCTTGGAAAATGAAATTATTGAATAAAAACCAGTGATCGAATTAAATTGGGGCAAAGATACGGCAGAGGTGAAATTCAAAAGACAATATGTAATAATTGGTTTTAAAGCAGGAGCCAGATTAATCATATAGTCAGGAACAAAGGGAAAACTTTCTGAAAGCCCACTGTGTTTTTCAATTTTATTTTTTTGTTTTGAGAAAGGTGAATTTACAAAAATATGTATCTTTTTTCCTGCCATTAATTAACTACATCATCCTCTTGGGATGTGCAAACCAGTGGCATGGGACACCAAACCTACCTTCACTTGGTATAAATTCTTTGGGAGCGTGCTTTCATTGACTCCTTCTGGAAGTTCGCAGCTGCCACGTAGTCAGGACAAGCTCAGCTCTGCACAGTCCTTGGAGCGCAGAAGGGACCAGAGCGGCAGAGACCTCGTGTGTGGCCGTGGCAGTGGCGACAAAGGGTTTTCTGGGGAGAGGTTGGTGGGTGTCAGCTCTGTGGCTCTCCCTGCTCTTTCTGTCCAGCTGTGGGTGCGTGCGTGGGTTTGGTTAAAAGGGTGCCCGTGCAGAAGAGCCGTGTGGGCAGCTCCAGCCTGTTCAATAGGTGGCTGCCGGTGGGTCCACGCAGGCTGTGCCTGTGTCAGAGTACCTGGGTGCCAGGGCGTGCAAAGGCGGAGAGATATAAAGCTGGGTGTTAAGCACAGAGAAAGACACTGGATCCGTTTATCTGAATCCTGATTCTGACAAAATAGAGAGCGAATCGGCTCCCAGCCGCTGCTGCTGCCGACACACGTAGGAGCGCTGAGGCTGCCTTTCTTAAAGTTCCCGTCTCACCGATTCACTTCAGACGCTGTGAGCTCGAACCCTGCTTTTGGGCTGTATTCATGCTAATGTTGACAGTTTTTTCCTCCTTTGTTACGTTGTGCAAACCAAATAGAAAGTGAGGTGAGCTTGTCTGAGCAGATGAAAGATGGCAAGAAATTGGCGCTTGGGGACCAGTGTCTTGGTGACATCGACTCTGCAGTCCTTTTTTTCTCTCTCTCTGGCTTCCCCTCTCCCTCTCATTCTCTCTGAAATGGTCTGTGCCTCCAGTAATTTACATAATACTCTTCTGACACCTTTACTTTAGTCATCAATCACGGTACCTTCTCTCAGTCTATCTTTTGTCTGAGCATGTCTCTTCTTTATCAGGCCATGCACAAAAGATTAATTTCACAGTTTTTCTCCCTTCTTTCTTTCCTTGCAAGATACAAAGCTCACGAAATGACAGAAGCAAGATAATGAAAACAACAATGCAAGCAATTTTTTTTTTTGTTCTTGCTGGTTGGATCTCAAGATACTTTTTTTAACCTCATTGTGTGCCATCTGTCTTAGAAAAGGTCTGCTCTGTATTTTTTAATACAATTCGGATACTGTTCTGACGACTACCTGGGAAAAAAAATACATATTTTAATCAGGACATAGGCGTTGATTTTAAAAAAAAAAGGGATTTGCTGAACAATTAAAGCGAGGGGTCCATTTCTAATGGTGGCATGGGCTACTGCACAGTGCCCATGCCCCAATTAATATTAATGATCTCTTGTGCATAGCAAATTTATGGCATTTGATTGACTCACACAACTACACTTCAAGCTGTCATGTAAAGTGAAATATATGGGCACCGTGGCCTAATTTGCATACGCATATGTTCTTAATATTAATTAGTCTAATGGATCTAAGGACCTGGAGATAATTTGTGTACTGGAGAAGAGGAACAAACAAACAAAACAAAACTCACAGAAAACTGCTTTGGTAGGGGTTGGCCCTACAGTCAAATAACTCTCCCAAAATGCAAAATAATTGGCATGAATTTCTCCTCCTTCCCCATGTCTCCCGCAGGACTGGATGAATTAAAATCTTATCCCTTATAATGCTTTGTTTTGGCTCTGACCCTGACATTTTAAAATTTGAAATATTTAACGTGGCAAATAGATTATAGAACTATATGCAGCTGAGTTGGAGTGCAGGCTTGTGGGCGTAGGTCAGGGCTATGAGATGCAGCCCCAGGAGAGGACTTTTCCTCCGCCCACCTGTGTAATTCCCATTAGTGTGAGTGGTAACTGTGCAGGTTTATTGCATTTATTATTATCTCCCCCCAGCTTAGCTCTGCACTTGCATCACCTGGGAGCAATGGGGCAGATTTCCAGAGGAAACAGCCATTTTTGATTAATAGGCATTGGTTTTCCAAAGTTGGTGAGAATTCACTTTTTTCAGTGCTCTGAGGAACAAGAGGTGCCAGAGTGTGGAAGCAAGGAGGTGTCAGGGTAGGCCTTCCTTTTTGATTCTTGTCATGTATGGGAGGGCTGAGGTCCTAATCCTGGATGCATCCCTATCTCTGCGTCTCATCTGTGTGCTAACTAACTTTACATTTTCCCAGTGCCAGAACCAGAGAGCTGAGCACAAATGAGTGGACCAGGCAGGCTTCCCCTTGGTGTACGGGATCACTAACTTCATGTGCCCGCATTCATTATTAGCGCTGGTCATTTCATAGTCACAGCAAGGAGCCTGTAACAAATCACCACGACTCTGCCTAGTTCTCTCTTGCACATTAAGCAAGAGGAGTTAGGGGAGTTCCACCCTGGGTGTTGAAGCCATCCTACAAACCGGCGCCTTTTTTCCAGCAGGAAAAGCGGGTGGGCTCAGCTCAGTGCCAGCGGCCAGAGACTGACAGAGGCTCTCTGCCCAAAGACAGGGTGCTTCGGAGCTGGGAAACAGGTTAATGCCGTTCTTGATCTCAGGGGCGTGCTGGGGCCTCAGCCCTGGAGCCGGTGCCGGACTCGCCTGGCTTGTTTCATGTAGGAAAGCAAATGCCCCACGCAGCCTCAGCCCATTTCCAGCGTGCAAAACCGTAATGAATCTGTAAGTTGCTGATTGCCTTTATGAGGTGCTAAGCACCGATGGCTGCCTGATACCAGCCAGGAGAGTGTCGGCTCTTGGCTGGATCAGGGCTGCAGTGACTTGTTCTATAGAAAGAAATGGCTTTCCTGTATGAAGGCATCACTTATATATGGAATATATATAACAAAACCTGGAAAGCCTCTAGTCACTTATTTTAGCTGCTAAAATGCCTTTAGGCCAACATTCCTGCTGTGAAAGGGGTTATGGACATGTCATATGGGGGTCATCAGTGAAAAATATACCCAACTTTTGTTATTCTTAAGTCTAAATCAAAAACCTCTTTTCACAATCCACTAAGGGACGATTTACTAGAGAGTAGAATGTGGTATCAATTATTTCTGTGGGCATCCTTTTTGTTATAAGAAGCAAAGAGGATTGCTTGAGAGTCAATAGCATGACTCCATCTCAGATTACTAAATAATGAAATGCTAAACTTGGCCTAGAGTAAGGACTATTGCTGTCTCAAAGGGACCAGAGGCTTCAATTAAATCAGAGGACAGTGTTCAATGAATGAGAAAAGGATGCTTAAGGTACGATGACATATTACCGGATTTTACATTTAATTGCAGTGCTTTGTTCTTTTAATAAAAGCACAAGAGCACTGGATCTCCATTATGGTCATCTGGTGGCATTGTTCGCTGTGGACAGTTTATTGTAATTTATTGGCTATGTTTAATCCCTCTATTTTTCATATAAATGAATTCTGTCTGCTTTTTTTTTTATGAATTTTCTCTGCTTTTTAAAAAAAAGCACCTAATAGTTATTTACACACAAAAGAGCTTTTCCCCTGAAATACTCAACAGTGTAAGAAAAAACCCACCCAGCTTAGTATGAAACTGTAACAAAAGCGAGGGCTTCTGCCCAGAAGCGTGTAATTCTGCATCACCCACACGGGTATGGCCACTTGCAGAGCACGGGGTGGCCCATGGGGCTGCATGGGGTGCGTCTTGCACGCGCTCTGCAGCCGGGGAGGCTGCAAAGGCTGTGAGCTACCAAGAGGCTGGGACACAGCAGAAGACAGGGAACAGCACTCCTGGCTTTCTTCCCCTGAGATGGCCTCGTTTGTTCCTCAAGGCCCTGTGCTGCTCGGCTTTCCCATGCTCAGGCCACAGGCATGGGGTCCCTGTGTGGGGCGGCTTTCTGGGCTTCTGCTCTGGGAGAAACTGTCTGACCCCCCTGCGCCCAGAGGTGGGTTTCAGCCTTTCTGCTCTGGGCCCTGGGATAACGTATAACACATGGTGGTAGTTTAGCCGGAAAACCGCAGGAGCATGTGTATGTAATTATACATGTGTGTGTGCACACATGCATGCATGTCTAGATGTATTTATAGTTTTATGTATGCGTATATAGATACACATATTTATATAAAATGTGAATTCATAATTGTTCTTAAAAGGTTGTAAGGCAAATACCTCCTTTTAGATTTCTTGCTCCAACATGTCATTGCTGTGATTGTCTCCTTTGATCACGTCAATCGTATCCCTTTGTATATATATATGAAATAATATATATACGTATGATGAAATCATTGGTGACTTAACTAACGTAACCTGATTCATCACAGCACCACCGCAGTTATAGTCAGCTTAGGAAAACAGAAGTTGAGAGACACGATTATTCAGATTCTCATGTATATTTTTAGAGTTTTTTTTCTTTTTTTAGTTTCACTGAAAGGTCCTCGTGCGGGAGACGGACTCTTAAATGCTGCCTAAATACAGTGTGCATCAAGCAGAGGCTGGGGAGACAGTCTGTCTTCAGCCCTGGACAGCGTGTGTCTGGTTTTGGGCAAGATCCTCCCTGGGACAGGGTCGCTGGGAGCAGTTCAGATTCCTGTTTAAACAGGTTGAGTGTCTTGCTTTCGTTTCTGCCCAGTTTCAGCTCGCCTCATGTCAGAGCCTGTGTCTGGGAAGGTGACGGGTCGGTGAGCACGCTGGAGCGAGCCAACCCTCAGAAGTGACGATACAAAATGAAGGGAGAGAGCTCTGCCAAAACTGCTGCCTGGGGCTTCTGGCGGGGGGAGCTGTGAGCTGCACTGGCTGCTGGGGAGAAATTTCACGATGGTTTTATCTGGCAGGTTTCTTCAGTAGGTTTCTGAACAGAGTGTGCACTGCTTTTAATGGCCTGCAGTATCTAATTTTTATAACATCATTTAGCCATGTGACAGCGTCAGAGTAATGAATTCGGAAAGTGCGTGGTGAGGACTGTCTGTGTGAGCGGGTGCGCTTGTTGCTTAACTCCCTATTGATCGCCCTGGGCAGCGGATGAGCAAGCGAGTGCCTCCCCAAAGGGTGCTGCACGTCCCAGGGTCCTTAAGGCACTTGATTGTTCGGGTTTGGGACTGGGACCACACTTTGCAATCGCAGCTTTTCAGTGCTGTGCTCATATGGGGGCAGCTCTGCTGGAGAGGATGGTGTCTGGGAGCTCCCGGGGTCCCCTCGGTGTGCAGCTGAGCTCATGGGGTGCTGCCCTGCCCGTGCTGCGTGGGGCAGAGCTCCAGCTGTGAGCTGGGCAGTCGGCTCGCCAAATGCCCTGTATTTGTCATAGCTGCTTCTTGCAGGGGCTAATGCAATGTGACTCTGTCATATGCATATTTGTAAATTACCATATGATGAATATGGGGCCGTACCACGGCAAACCCTTCCTCTTGACAAAGTGCCGTGCCTATTCCCAGTTCTCCCCAGCCTCTGTTTTTGTTAATTTTACACTGAAGGATCAACAAGCCTAGGATGCACGCGTGCATCCATCTCTCTCCCTCTCAAAGGAAATTAGTGCTTTCCTGTCACTGCAGGTGATATGAGAAGGGGAGGAAGTACACAAACTGATTTATCTGGAGCTGTCAGCTGTTTTGAGGATGTTGACTACTGAGGGTGTCAGCTCCTCCTCAGTAGTTGGCTGACACTGAAGAAGACCCCATTCCTCATTAAAAGAGCACTGAGCTGCACTTGAAAGTGACTTTCCCACTTGTTCTCCTCTCACAAACATCACAATAACAGATTCGCTGTTTAAAGTGGCATGATCTTCGTGCCAGGCCCAGGCAGCTTTGTGAAGTACACCTCTACAGCTCTTGGTAGCATCGGTACCATCCATGCAAAATTCATTTGAGGTATAAACTAGAGGCTATCATCGCAGATGACAGTTATAGCAAATCAGAGCGCTGTGTACAGTTTCATCCTTTATTCGCATTATGTATCATAATAAACGTCGTCCTAGCAACACAGTTTGTTGAGAGTCAAACACAGTATCCCACAACACCCCACCACGTGTGAGTGTGAGAAATGGCGCTGTAAGAGCTGGTACGACCCGAGAATGAATTGGTGCTTCCTACCCCCGTTTCAGAGGACTCTTTCCTCCTTCCAGCACCTCGGCGAGGCGTGGAAGGCAGCCTGTGTGCACTGGGGTCCCTGCTGCACACCGACCTGCACAGCAGCGAGCCTGAGCAGCAGCAGCACAGGGACGCCAGGTCGGAATGCGTCATGACTCGAAATCAGAAGGCTTGAGGAAGATGAAGATGGAGTGTTGCATGGGTAGATTGAGAAATATTGGGGAAGAATTATTAGCCAAGTACAAGACTATATCTTCCTTCTTTTTAATAAGTGCTTAGAGAAAAAGCACTACGAAGGTATTGAAAGTGGAAAGGACGAAAAGTATTAATTTAAAAATATATGTCTTTGGTATAGAATTTCACTCAGAACTAAGAGAGATGTTTCCTGAGCAGAGTCAGGCACGATTCACATAACATTTTCCCTGCCCCTGGGGAATGTCGTCTCCTTCTGATGTCTCTATTTACAGGAAAGGTTTCATTGCAGGTTCGGCACAGGCTGCCACGCCAAAGGGCTGAGTTCACTTTCAGACCCTAACACGTGCTCGCTCTGTGCGATACAGCAGCCTATTTACTCTAATCCTTGCCCTGGCTGCAGCTAAACAATGTGCTTTTCCTTATCCCTGGTCGTGACAGCCCTTGCTCGTGTGCTCCATGTCTGGGAGGAGCTGTGCCTCCTGGGGTGCTGGTCAGCCCGTGGCGGGGCTGCCGGTTCCTCGGCACTGAAGCCCTCAGCTGGGCCCAGCGGCACACCGTGCACATTATGTGTTTCCACTGTGAGAAGGACTGTGAGCAAGAGGAGAGAGAGGAGAGACTCCAGCTGCCATCTGAGGTGCCTCCTCTGATAGGAGTGAGTGGAGATCACGGCTCATGAATTCCCTTGCATGGAGTGAAGCTTTTCCAGGATGAAGCACTTCTATCAGAAGACCTGGAATCTTTTTTTCTCCTATTATTTTGAATAAAAATGCCACTTGGCTTTCTCTGTGTGATGAGAATATGTTAATTAATAGGCTGCCAGAAATGAAGAAACACCTTGCAAAGTCAAGCTAAGGGTTGGAGTTGCACCCAATTTCTGAACGAGGCTGCAACCACTTTCACAGTGAACCTGACCTGGTCTGTAGTTTGGCAGTTTAAAGGTAACAGAGCCAGTATGACTTGAATCCTAGAGGATATAGAAGTCAATGCTTCCCGGACAAATTATTATTATTTTCCTCGGATTCATGGTGAAAACTGGCCATTAGCTGAACCCGTATGAAAAGAAAGAAGATTTCTACAGCCTCCCCAGTACACGTGTGGTTTCTAATGCAGCCTTCAGTAGCACGAGTGACATCTCCAGACAACCACCATCACTAAAGAGAGTCAAATTCTCAGGGATGTAACAGTAAGTAGGGCTAGGTCATTGATGACAGAGTAGCCTCCCTTACTCAGTGCAGTTGGGAAGCGGGCAGAAAGTACTGAATTGCCCCACTGGACATTAACAGAAGTGCAACCACAATTATCTCAACAAGACAGACTTGTTGATACAAGCAACAAGTCCTAAACCACCCTTTTAGCTTCTAAATCACAAAGATTTCCCACTTTTGGGGATGCATAGCTCTCCTTGGGAGAGGAGACAACATAGGTACCTTATGGGTTCAGCCTTTACACAAAGCAAAGCGTAGCGTCAAGCAAAGGCCTGAGATGGTAAAATCTGGGCCTCAGTCCAGAGCAGAGCCTCTCCAACCTGTCAAGTGGTTTATGTCCTGTCTGGAGGTGCCAAAAAACAAGACCATCCAGGAGTCATCCTCAGAGTTCAGATCTGGTTCCACACACAGAATACACAGAAGTCTGGATTCAGAGGCTGGTTTAGGGCTCAGCTCTGCACAATTCATTGCCATGGAGCAGTTCTGTAAGGCAAAATGATTTATCCCAGTTTTTAAAGTGCATGCAGGTTTTGGTACTATAGCTGAAAAGACAGTTGGGGTCCTGTGGGCGGGAACTTGGAGAAAAACTGAAAAAAAGCCGCCCTGGTTATTAATCAGAATTTTGTATACTTTTCAATTCGCTTCTCCAGGACTGATTCCACTGCACAATAATTAAAAAGAAACCCGTGCTGACGGTGTTGCCCCCCCGCCAGTGGAGCGGTGCCTGGCTGATCCCATTGTCTGCACCCTGAATGCTGAGCCTACAGTTAATAATTAGTTAGCAGCGCTTAAATGAAATCGCACAACCGATTCTCTGGTACACTGGCAGAGGCGGCGGCTGAGCCAGCCAGGACTTTGTCATCTTGGCAGGGAGAGGGAGCGCTTGGTGCCATCCCACAGCCAACGTGCTGTGCTGGGGAGCTGGCGGAGCCCGGCGGAGGGGTGCGGGCAGGAGGGGAAGGGAAGGCTTTTGCCATCTTCTAGAAAAAAAAAAAAGAAAAGAAAAGAAAATGGACTCGTTTTTGGAAGGGAGGTTTCGTGGAGATGTCTCTCAGTTTCATATTTATTGTTTATTGCCCGTAAAACTGTGTTTCTATGCTTCACAAAGCCATCATTTCGATGTAGTCTGCCTAGCCTGAAATGATAAATGAAAGCAATGAAGGGAGAGGAAGGGTGTTCGGGTGATTAAAACTCTGGATTTGACTTGAGAAAGTAGATTTCAGCTCCGTCTCTGCCACCAACTTTTGGGTGACTTTTGACTAATCGTTTAATCTCTTTGGACTTATGTGAGATGGGGAGAATGATGATTTTTCCCTTTTTTTTTTTTTTTTCCTTTCCTTGTCTGGTTAGGCCGTCCAAATCTTCCCGTTGGGGACCCTTTTTACTGTGGTCACAGAGTGTGACCAAAATGGGATACCACTGTAATTTAAATATTCCCAGTATTTTAACAACGTGTTTGTGGATATAAAGGGAAAATAGTAGAGTAATTAGAAAGGATGTGAATAATGAGAGTGCCCATAGCGGCACATACTGAACCTCAGACAAATCCGTTTCTGATTGGAGCGGGTTTATTTCCCTCACTGATGATTGAAATTAATATAGGCTGTTATTTTATGGAGGTACTCATAAACTGGAGGAAATCTGATGGCCTCTGGATGTAAAAGGTCAGAGCAGATGATCTAATAGTCCTTGTTAACCTTAAAACTGTGAAGGAAAATGAAGGTCTTTTCTATTATTTTTTATCACAGTTAGATAGGAAATGGAATGATGGGTGGTAAAGCTAAACCCCAAACTCAGATGCTCCCCGTTTCTGTCCCCATCTCTTTGCTCATTCCTGTGCCTGTAGGTTTCCAGCTGTGGGCCACATCTCCTAGAGCATCTCTGAGCCACCTCTCTAAAGGGTGCCTGAAAGGCAACCGAAAAAAGCCTTTTATCAGGAGGCTTTAATTCCCTACTACAGGCAATCGTATCTCCACTGGAAGTGTTACGGGTCCATAAATCAAAAAATGGTTGAAAACCTCTGCCCTGGTCTTTGCCAGCAGTTAAAGACAGCTCACTCCCGGCACATTCATGTGCCCATCTTGATTTCTCAAGCCCGTTCCTACAGCTGAACAGGGCACTTCTTGTCACTGTTGTCAGAACAGCCTGTGGCCCTCTTTGAATTTTCTTGTTTTGTGCTTACCCTACAATTAAGTATCAAGTGACAAATACATAAAGACCTTAATATACAGCACCGTTGCATACCAGATACACAAGTGCACCTTGGTACGAGCACTTTACAGACAAAGAAACCTAATGACTCATCAGCACTATTGTTTTTGCTGCATGTGTGGTCTGGATCAAGGCCTCGCGTGCCTTTGGCAGAGGTGTGATCACCTCGGGGGTTTGGAGGTACTGCTCTGGCCAGGAGCCCTCCTCGCCACTCCCCTTAGGGTCTGCCACCACAGCCAGCCAGCAAAGGAGGTCCCTGAGGAACCTGTGGCTCCCTGCGATATCGCATTGTGGGTATCCTCTCTTTGCAAGGGTGATGTCATGGTCCGGGTGTGATTGCATGGCCGGAGCGCTGTCAGGACATGTGGCATGGAGAGGAAAGGTGCCCAACTCAGACCAGGCAGCACGTTTGGTCCTTCCAAAGTCGAGGCAGCACCAGATCGTGGTGCTCAGCAGTCCTCCACAGACCTCTACTGTGAATTTGTCTAATCGCGTTTCAAATCCATTTATATTCCTGGCCTTTGCAACATGCTGTGCAGCAAGTTGCATAATTTAGTTATTCTTTGTAAAAGTGTTTCTTATGGGCTATTTTAAACCTGCTGCCTTGTAATTGGGTGCACCCTAGTTCTTATGCTGTGAGAAGTAATGACTAATTCTTTTCTATTTGCTTTCCCTATACTGTTCATAATTTTATAGACTTTATTGTGTGTTCTCTGATTTTTCCTGTATCATTTTGTAGCTTGAAGGGCTACATTTTTTACAGAAGTCAGCACAATGGGAGATAAGTAGAGGATTTGGTGTGTTATTGCAGACATCCTGAAATATAGAAGAAAAATTGATCATCAGCTGAACCAAAAATGAAATTCTGGACTTTTTCTGATTAAAAAGAAAAAAAAAAAAAGGAAAAAGAACAAAACCGTAAAAGGCCAGGTTTCAGAGTTTTATTTCAACATTGACCTCTTTGGTTTTTATGCAAGCCAGCAATTAAAGGATACCACAGTAGAAAAGAGAATTCATATGAAAGGCTTGAGACATTTTTGCTTTGAAAGTTTCAAAATGTTTGCATACTTCTTTGAAATTTCCCTTCTCAACCTGTCCATTCAGTCAAATCAAAATTTAAGCTATCAGCAAGTCTGAACACTTTTCACCCAAAAGGCTTGTTTTAACCTAGGTGTAAAGAGAAATTCTCATGAAAAATTCGATCTAAAACCACATAAAAACCCTCTCCTAATATGAATCCGTCAAAGATCTCATGCCAGACAGATTTCCCACGGATTTTATTTTATGTGTGCTAAACACTCCAGAAAACAAAGCCTATCCAGAAATGCGAATCTGAGGGCTGTTTAATACTGTAGATTTTCCCCTTGTATAACAATTATGTAAACAGGCATGCTCATTGACATCGGATGCGACACTGTGAATTTGTGAGTAGTGTTCAATAGCCATCATAATTTCTCATTTTGCTGCTTTTGGTTGCTTAGGCTAGTAGTCACATGTAGGAGGACAGAATAGAGAATGCAGGGTGGACTAGCTCCTGAAACCTACCTGAAGTTTATTGTTTTTCCCTGCTGGTGAATTTTGTCTGGATTTTCTCACCTTTTTGAGCTCAGGTCTTTGTTCCTTTACTTATGTTTTATAACAGGAACAAACTAATTAATCTCTTTGCCAAAGAAAGGCAGGCATGTGCTTGTTCCCACCTGAGATTTGCTTGGGGGTGAATTCCTCGCTGTGGTGCTGTTGAGGCCCTGGAAGAGTACAGGAGTGGGTCTGCCTGCTCCTGATGTCTGCTGGAGCTGGGTTGTCTGTCTGTCTTGAGGTCCTTTTGGGGACCCAAGAGGGTAACACTCACTGGCTGGTCGTTTGTGCCTTGTGTGGCAATCGGAGCCCCGGGTGCCAGGACGATTTCTCCTCCGCAGCACAATACTGTCACGGATAGTTTTATGGTTGACCGTGACTGCACAGGTTAGTTCTAGGTGATCTAAACAAGCTTTTGTTTCCTTCCCATCACTGTAGTGTTGGATTCAATTTTAGTCTTTGTTTTAAGTCTGCCTAAAACCCGATTTTTGAGAAATTTATTTTAAAATTCATTCAAAACAAATACATAGGCTTTGCTGAAATATGCAGTATCCAGTAGGAAATACCTTATATAGTATGCTTGGCTTATTTAGAGTAAATCTAGTTAGATATAGATGCATTTTAATATACAAATTATATTTGTTTTTAAGCTACAGTATTCTATCCAGACTCCGCCTGCTTCCATTTTTTTAACCATTAATCTTGCTTTTGCCCCTAATCCTTTCTTTGCTACAATGAGCTTTCACTGAGTGCGTGTGGGGAGGGAAAGCCCTATTAGATTATAACATTTTATGAGTTGTCAACGATATAATGACATTAGCCACCTGACTGAGAAGTAAAAACCTTTGCGGTGTCACATAACAGGTTAGAATGGGCTGGTAAGCCCTTGTGAAATAAACAAGGTAGAAAAAAATCCTCCAAAATGTATATTTAAATGGATGGATATAACCCCTCCCTGCTTATTAGAGCACCGAGGGCACTTTAAATATTTTATACATATATATCTTTATGTATATATAGAATAGATGCAGATAGGTGCACACGAATACATACATACACACATGCATAGACATACAAGTCTTTCAAAATCAGAAAGGTCTCAAATTTAATTGGAATGGAAAATGCTAACTAATTGGCATCCAAATTTGATTTGCTGTAGAAACCTCATATTTGTTTGAAACACAACACTGTGTCTTGGAACACAAGCCCAGTCCTTCAAAAATCATACACGAGAACTGTGGAAGAATCAATTAAAGTTGATTTGGCAGATCTGCTTTTGACAAATATAAAGAAATCTCTGATTAGGCTGAGAAGAAAAGAATCCCTCTTTCGTGCTCTCTCTATTCTCTCCCTCTTTAAAGGCAGTAGATGTCAGAAGGGGGTGGGTAGTGATATGCAAAACACGGCCTCCATAACCAAAGTAGCCTGCAAAATTAGGTGTCAGCATGCAAAGCTTATTGATGTATGAATGCGGAAAATGAAAGCCGGCAGTAGACAGACGGGGCTAAAGGTGAGACAGCCACAGTGAAAGCAGCTGTACATCTACGTCAAGGTGTTGCTATATGAGCCTGCTTTTTTCTGGAGGGCCACAGCCTAACAAGCTGTGCCTGGCCATAAAATGATGAAACAATACAATGTAGGCACACACTGTGTGAATACCAAATAAATTGACTTGGACCCCCCCACACCCCTTCAAAGTAGGCCTGTGTATTCATTAATAAATTCATATTCTGAGTTTTCAATAAAAGAAGAAAATGCAGTGTAAACTGGAGTTACTTAGTGACACCCAGCTCATTGCTTTTTATTGTTGCTTGCAGCTACGAAGCCTTCGCTGTGCACTAGTAGAATTTATTACTGTCTGTCTTTGTGGCAAGTTGGCGAAGTGAGCCTTTTGAAGAAAATTGACCCACACTTCATGAATATGATGAAAAATGCCAATAACACTACAAAGACAAAGCTCTTGACATTAGTGTGCAAAGAACTAAGAGACAGTAATGAAAGTATTGCAATTACAAATCATATCCCTCCTCCCCGGCCGAGGGTGCAAGCTTTTGGGGACCGCTGAGGAGCCCCGATACCCCGCTGGATGTGGGGTGGGATGAAGAGTGGGGGAGGATGGGTGCCGTTTCACCACCTTGCCCCCTCCCCATCCTCCGTGCTTTGAAGGAGGAAAGGGGTGAGAAGAGAAAAGCAGGCAAAGTGCTTAATCCAGCAAGGATTTCCCTCCTAGAAGGTTGCCCCTTCTTCTCGCTGAGCCTGCATGTAGAGGCAGAGTGGTCTCGTTGCTAAGGCACAGGACTGGGAGCCGCGCGGTCTAGCTTGCGTTCCAGCCTTCTGCCACTCTCTTCCTTATATGCTCCTGGACACAATGCACTGTGAGGCTCTGTGCCTCAGTTTCCCTCTCTGTACAATAGTTGTTTTCTTCTACGCTTTATGAACGTAGCCTACTTTGACTGGAATTTCCTTCATGCCACCTTGCTCTGCTTTCCTGTGTGCACCCCTCCTCTCTTTTGGTATTGCAGTAATCATAATAATTGGGATAGAAATTACCATTTTGCAAGCAGGAAGGTCTGCCTCACAGGCTCTGTCCCAGTAAAGTGAAAGAGAAAGGAGGAAGCAATGTGACACGCAGAAGATCTCTCTTCAAGACTTTCCCTGGCAATAAGCAACTTGATCAGTGAAAAAATATAAGAAACAGATAGGACAGGTTTTTTTTCCCACTAGCTGATGAAGCACTAGAACAAAGCAACTTCAAGGCAGGAAGAGTAAAAGCTAAGAGAAACTGAGCTGTGAAAAAAAATAAAAGGCAACAAAAGGTTATTTAGCCCTATGTTGAACATTTGCCACTTTCTGAACTTATTATTCATCAATCAAATTTTCCGTCACCAAGATAAACTGTAAGTGCCAAGTGTTTTGTTTATGCATTCTGCTCTTATATTTATTGTGGAGAGACCTGCTAAAAATCAAATAAAAAGAAAGCATGCTACCTACTAAATTTGTATGTGACAGTCGTAGGTATATCTTGCCACATTGCAGTACTGGTGCCAGAACAAATCAGTTCAGCTTTGCTGTTCTCATGCTCCTCTTTCCACTTGTAGGAGATGACACTTGTAAATTAAGGCAAACCATGACTGAGTTTCCTCTGTGACATGTGGCCACTGATGAGATAATCATGAAGTCAGCTGGAGCAATTCTGCAGGTCTGTCTGAGCCGCTCTGCACCCAAATACAGGCTGTCCGGGAACTCCGCTTCGATCTGACTCCGTCAGACCTGTGCCACCTGTGGATCCAGGCTGCTTTGGGAACATGCGGGGCTTCAGAAACGAAGACACTCCACTGGTCCTCATGCAAGACCCTTCTGCTTTGGATATTGAGTGTTGCAACATGTACAAGTTGTCTGCTGCATTTGTCAGTGTCCTTGCATCGCTCATTTTGAGGCACAAAAGGGTCTCTCGGGATTGCTGTTAGCTGGCTGCAGAGCATGACAGTGGAGTGAGGACTAAGCCCTTATTCTCAAAACTAGCTGTTTTGTTGCCAACCTGTCACATGTGATTTCCCCTGTTTGTTCAGATGTCATCAGCAAGGCCATGGCAAGACCCCAAGGTCTCTGTTGCTGGCTGTGGGACTTTGACACCCATGACTTGAAGCTGGCACTTGAATGGAGTAGAAGACAACCGATTAAACCATCTTACAATCGTATTACAATGAGGAGCTGAATCAGTGCTGATTTCCCATTCCTGCGCCTGCTGTTCCTAGATGCATTCCCTGTACTTAATGAGCAGAAGCTCAGATGTGCCTCAATCTCTCTCCCTTCTCTTTCCTGACACTGGGGTTTCTGACATGATATCCCCAGGACACACGACAGGTTTCAGCAGGTTGACACCTCTTTGGTATGTGTGAAGATACAGATACAACCATGAAGCATATCTAGTGTCTTTAGCATTTGGACCATCCCTTTTCTCATGGAGTGGGGTCATTTCTCTGTCCTGGTCATGAGAAAGACCCACGACATCTGAGGAGCTGTAGCAGGTGGCTGTATTAGTGCCCCTGGTGGCTGAATCCATCCATGGGGTGTCCTCCTCAGAGACACCATGAACCCAGTAGGAGGAAATGACTCTGTCATTTAGGAGAACTAAGCTGGACGTGCTACTATTTTCCATGTTTTATGAATCACTTAAAGTTTTACAGTACATTATGAGGAGAAAAGAGACAGAAAAGGAGAGTAAAGAAGCATCCAAACAGGGGAAGCAGCTACTGTGTAATAGGTGAAAAAATAACAAAATGGACTGATTATGTCTGAACATCCATCTTTCCGAAGCAATTACAGATTATAAATCATTGCTTGTGTTATTTGGCTTTGAAAACAAGGCTGATGCAGAAACCTCAAGAGGAAAATGTGAGACCACCACATAGATCAGAATGATACCACTGTAAAGAACAAAAAAAGGGACGCAGCCAGAGGGAGCGAGCAGACTGCCCAGCTATAAAAAGCAGCGTTGAAATCCAGAGGAAAGTTTCATCAAAGGCTGGCTTAAGTGCAAAGGTTCAGACCTGACTAAGGAGCAGCTCATTTTTTGTTGCTCTAGAGCAAGACCTGTCTCCTAAGATTTGAGTGAGTGAATGAATGTTGTTCTCTTGCTCAGCTGAATGAGGCAGTGGCACAGTCTGGCCACAGATGGGGAATCTTACAAGTAAAGATGAAGCCATTAGATAACATATTGGAGTGGCTGTATTGAACAAGCTGAATGCCTGTTTGGTTAAAAAAAAAATGCGAAAAAAAGGAGAGGAGAAGAAAACACTGTGTAATTATACAGCCTCCCAGTTCTTACCTTCTCACTCCTTTTTTCTGTGGCCATCCGCATTAGATGTCTACACTTCTCAGAGCATTTTGTGGCTTGCTCCTGTGGCTAGTGAGTGCTGTCCCATACCCATTAAATAACCCTCCACACTAAGCTCTGTGGGTGCAGGTTTCACAGTGGGACACTGAAGTTGGGGCACTCCTTGCTGCTGCTGCTGGAGGTGTGGACCAGCCCTGGTGGGCCAATCCCCAGACCAAATTATTTGTTCACCGTGTCCACATAACTTCCCAAAAGTACAAATAGATAATATTTATTTGGCATAATTGATTATGGCTAATGATGACTGTAAATTCAGTTGTGATGCTGCTGGACTTATCTGCAATTTAGATAGAAGGAGGTGTATTTTTCAGACGTTGGCATGTTTAGCGTTTCGGGATGAACAATTTATATACTGGGGTTCATTCTGCTTCTTCCAGAACTGAATATTAGCACGTCTCATGAAAATCATGTGTGACATTACTCTTGCATCTATATATTGAAAAGAAATGAAACTGGGGCTGGATAAAAGCCCTTTGAAGTTGGTGGAAATGTCTCCCATCAACTTCAATATGAACACATGAATGTGGAAATGTAGGATTGGAAAGGACCGCCCGGGTCACTGAGCCAGTCCTCTGCTATCACCCGCACTACCTCATGTCATCCCTTCTCCATCGGTTGTTTCACTTCTGCCTGTCTATGGGCTGGTGATGTGCTCAGCATATTGCTGAAAGTGTTACCAATAATGAGATTTTTTTTCATTAGAGGTAACCAGTAGGTCCTGTGTGTTTGATTTGTCATCTCTTACAGGTGTGAACAACTCCCAGTACATCATCTTAAAAATGCAGTTTGGTCGACGTATGCAGGTATCGGGAAGACTGAAAGAGGGACAAGGTTATCTATATTTAGTTTGTGTGTTTGTCAGAACTCCGGAAACTCGCACCATGGTTCCCAATAGATAGTGGATGGGATCCTCCAGTGATCCTTGCAGCAGATAGTGGGGATTGATCACAACAGAATGAAAGGAGGGGCCCTGTTTTCTGGCAATATTTTTGGTCTTTAAGAGTTAAAAGTGATAGGTGAAGAAGGCCCAGATTCTTTGGATTTTTTTTTTCTGTACAATATTGTATATGCTGAAAGTGAAAAGAAATAATTGAAAGGTATGACTAGGAAAATTCCATGCAATTTTATTCAAAGCCAATTATGTAAAGAGAAGATAGTAGAGAGGGTTGGAAAGGGTTAAAATTAAAAGCTGTTTCTAAAGCCTGCAATAATAATACAATAGATTGGTGGTAGCCACAGGCAGAATTTACTGTCCTTGGTCTAGTGAACCAGTATTAACCCTTCAAGTGTCCTGGATGGCTCTGTGCACAGTGTCACTTCCTGCTCCAGTGTATGGATGTATGCTTTCTGTCAGATTGCTCAATTAATTATAATTGTCTTACCTTTAAAGGGATGGCCCTGGGCATACTAGGGGGTGTGGCCCTCCTGGGGTTTTATTTCAAGCCATATCCTACTGTCTCTAACTCAGTCAATGAATCTTACTCATCAATATTTAATGACACAAGTGTACCTTTTTTTTTTTTTTAATTTATTCTTCTACACAACTAGACAGGTGCATTGTCTTCCTGTTACATTTTGGCAACAGTGAAGATGCTGCCTAGCTCTATGTTAGGATCTAAGAAATAGGTGGGTAGACCCACCAAAAACTGTCAGTGGGCACTGCCTGTGTATTTGAGAAACGGGCATTACAGACCTCTTGCTCCACCTCTGAGGTGCCACAATAGGCATCTTGCTGCAGGTTCAGTACTGAACTGGTGTTAGTCAGCTTCAAAGCAGCTTTTGCCAGCTGTGTAACACACAGGAAGAAATTGGTTTTAAGGAATAGGGCAGGAGAAACATCTCAAAGACTGCTCATTTTACACTTCCAGTGCAACCTCTGCTGCTCTAAAAGCCACCAGTGACACATTCTGTGCCGTTCACACCTTGCTGTAGTCTTGGACAAGAACCACATCCTGTGTATTATTGATATTTTATGACAAGGTAAAGCAATTTTATAACATCAGGCTGCCCATCTGCTATGAACTACTTTTCACAATATTCAAAATAGATGTGTTTCCCTTTCCTGTTTTCATATGAGTGAAATGCAGACCACAGTTAGGTTATGAGACTGGGGGCCAGGAATTTTTCTACTTTTAATCCTGTCTCTGACATTGATTCCTTCATTAGCCTTGGGCAAGTCATTTCACTTGGATATATTCGAATCACCACATCTATAAAATGGAGATGCAGTGAGGTGTCATGGAGATTTATTAGGCTGTGTCTGCAGCATACTTTGAAGAAGTCAAACCATATACACCTGTTAATGAATGGAATTTTAAAATATGAATGAAAACATTTCCTCGTTTCAGAAGCTCAGGTTCTGGGTAAGCGTCCTGCAGACCTGTGACTACCACTGCAGTCAGCAGTTACGACTTATATTCAGAATGTAAAAAATAATAATAATTAGCTAAACATTACCATTATGGCAACTGAATGCCAGAGAGTTTCCCAGTCAGAAATGTGCTGTTAATGGTGGACATTATATTTGTCCCTATGAAATCAAAAAAAGCAATTTTTGCAGTTAAAAATGTCCATGGGTAATTTAGAGAGTACTTGCTCTGTGGTTGGTAGATTTATAGGGAAATTAGCTACCTGCATAATTACATCACTACAGAGTAAAACTCTAGCCTTGCAGGGACATTTTGCTATCAGCCTCAATGAAGAGCTCATCCAACTTATCGTTTTCCAGTACGCTTTGGTTGGAGGCTTCACCAGGACTTGGAGCTTTCCACGCATCGGTGGTGTGGCCCAGCAAAAGTCCATAATCAGTGGGAGTCTGTTCAGTGTCTAGCCTGTAGAGGGGCATCTCAGATGAGCTGGTCCCATCCTGAGTTGGTTGTGATAAAGTCTTTGGTCTCAGCAGAAGGTCATGAGGTTGGACGCGTGCCCTGTCTGCCCCACCAGTCAGAGCCGCACACCTGGGCACGTGAGACCAAAGTCACCTTACCTTTGGCACCAGCCAGAACCGAAACAAGCTGGTGCCAAACTCACATTGTCCTTACTCATGCTGGACTTTCTGTAGACAGGAATAAATCTCCTCCGTGACTAATCTGTGCATGACTCACCAACTGTATCATAATGCAAACCTTGAAGAGCTGTGGGAAGGAGCGGTGCACTGAGGCATGTTCCAAACGAACACTGACCCCACGCAGCAGACAGCGAGACTCGCACAGAAACCCAGCACAGGAGGGGGTTTCTGCAGGGCTGGGGCAGTGCAAGCACAGCGTGGACCCAGCCTTCCTGCTGCCCCTCTGCTCACTGCTTCCCGGCTGCTACCACGCAGTTGCAGGTACCATGTTCCCCTGGGAAGTGGAGTAGGTGACACAGAACAGTCTGGAGAGAGGAAGGCATCGGGGTTAGGAAACAGATGGGGCATGGGGTGCAGTGGGGTTACACGGAGAGCAAGGATGGGAAAGATGGGTCTCCCGTAGGAAATAATGTAACCTTAAAAAGCCACGGTGCAATAATAAGGACATGTTCATTTTGAAATTAGTCACCCAAAGCTGTTTAATTCAGCTCTTCTTGCCCAGACACTGCTTTAATCACATATGAATCAGTGCGCGCACAGGCGGTGAGCGTAGCTGCATGCTCATGCTGGTTCATAGCCACCCTGTCACCTACAGCACAGTGGAAAAAGCATCCAAGAGGACAACGTAAGGCCTGGTGCCGCACGGCACGGTGCTGTGCTTGGACCTGAGTGAAAGCAGTAAGCAAAGATAACTGCAGTGAGATACAGCTACTCGTGTGTGAGCAGCAGTGGTGACTGGCACTTTGCTTGGGAGAACTAGGAGGAAGCATAAAACTCCTAGACGTCCTGTGGGTGGACATCGAACAGGTTTCCTCTTTTGGGGGAGATTCAGCACAGGTTGTCTTGCTAACCACGTGAACCACCCCTCCAGAAGGGGCAGGAGCCTGGTCTCACCCTGCCAGCCTCAGCATTGCAGAGGAAGGCTCCTTTACCATTCACATTTTCCTTCCAGGACATGATGGAGAAATTATCCTTCAGTACCTGAGGAAGGTGCACATCCCTGAGAGAGACAGTCTTCTTCCAGGAGCAGTTTCTGACCTCTGCAGCCTGGCATACAATTTAGCATAGAGAACTCAGCTGTGTCTGTTTCCTGTGTGGGCTGACAGCTTGCTTCCCCAGCCCCTGCTTAACTTGGTAGTCAAAACTGAACCTGTAATTTCTACTAGCATGTAATGTTACAAAAATGACTTTTTAGAAGTCAGTAATTTTCCTACATGGTCTAGTTGTAGTATGTTTCTAAAGGTCTGTGCTCTGGCCTCGCTACCCTCTGGGCAAAAAGCAGCTGGGAGTGTTGCAGAGAGAGCTTGCTTAGCCCTGGGGGAATGGGTGAAGTGGATGTTTGGTGTGACTTGTTTGCAAACCCCTGTGGCTATTTTGAGGAGAGGCTCCTGGGATTTTACGCAGTCATGTATATCCCTTCCGACTTGGAAAGATGGATTCTGTCCAGGGTTCGGCTGAAAACAAGAAGAAGGGGCCATGTTCAAGTGGTGAGTTTTGTTGGTTTAACAATAAAATGCAGCTACTGAAACCACCATTTACCACCTCCTCTCAGTGCTGTTCTGCACATAGCCAGATTAAATAATGAAGCTAATGAGTGAACACAAATGTGTCTAGGTTTATTGTGGGCCAGAGCAGTAGGTGCAGACCCGTGGTAACATGAGAACATGAGGCTCCAAGAGCGGCTGGAAATGCAGATAATATCAGATCAGGTCAAAGAGAGAGGCTTAGCAGCTGTGGTCCTGATCTGTGGCACACGATGAGCCCCAGCCCAGACCACGGGCTATGAATGAAGGAAGTCACACAAACAGGAGTGGATGGTTTCATGTTTCCACTTTTCTTTGTATCCCACTGTCCCACTGCATCCCAAGTTGCAAGCTTTTATGAATCTGGTGGTGTCATTTTCATTTTTACGCTGGAAGCCTGTTTCGCTGCGTTTCTGGCAAACCCCATTGGTTAAACTTGTTTTACCACATCATGATCTTTTTTATAGCTCACATCTGCCAGGAAAAGTTTGTCATTCATCATCTTCCTTTCTGCTGTGTTCATTTTCAGCTGTGCATGAAATGTGCTTGTATTTCCAAAGCAATGCAAAGCTTTCTGCTCCGGGGCCAGGGTGGAAGGAATAGGCAGTGGGCAGTCTCTGCGCCATGGCATGTAAGTCATGCTCAGAAGTGGGGAAGAAGAGAAAAAAATGATCCTGAGCATAAACAAAGTAGGCTGTGGGACTCGGACTCCCCTTCCCAGCGGCATCCCTTCAAGAGACTACTGCCCCAGGCAACTCCAGCTTTGCCTGTGTCTACAGCTGGCTCGTTCCCGGTGGAGAGGAGCTTTCCCCAGAAGCAGTCCCATGGTGTCTGCAACATTCAGGGCTGCATGCTTCCTCCATTTTCATATTACTCATCCTGTTACGGGTGAGAATCGTGTTGATGCCAGCAACCATGTTTAAACATGGGACAGCACTGAAGTACAGCTGTGTTTTGGTCACTGGGTTTCTATACCTACCTTGTAAGTATACCAGAAATGTGTAATGATGCATATAAAGTTGTTTAGTTGCTGTTTTGTTAACCAGGTGGCATTACTTGTGGTAGAATTCATGGGAACTTTGCACAACGAGACCAAAAGCATGACAGTTACAGTCCCTTAGTTGCACCATGTTGGGCAGAAAGCTTTCTTCAAGTTCTCTGGAGAAAGTTCGCAAAGTTTTCAGCAAAGTAGTTTGGGGAGAATCTGGGATGGTAGCAATTTGGGTAGAAAATCAAGGCTTTGCATAATAGCTGCACAGAATCACACAACTCATGGGACTGATGTTTGAAGTCGCTTCTTGCTCAAAAGATCTGAAACCATGTCGCAGGCACAGATCATCATGACCATCTCCGTTTTCCAGCAACTTGGGCATAAGTGGACGGAGAAGAGAATTTAAGATACAAGTAACAGTTATGTTCCATTTGGCCACTGGAAATGGACTTGGATTCCTGATTTTAAGTGCCCGCTTTTGAAATCTTTGCAGCTGTGTGAATGCCTTGAAAGCAACAGGCAAGTTCCCTCTGGCCTTTTTGGGCTGCAGAGGAGAAGCCCCACTGGGTGAGTGGGCAGGCAGCCACGGATGCCGGCGCTGTGCTCTTTGCCACTGGAGTCTGTCTCCCTCCTCCGTATCTCGCTTGTGCGGAGATAAGTGAAAATTCAGGGACTGGTGCCACACTTCCTTCATAATGGTGTGTACAAATATTTGCATGCAGCAGTGGTTCAAAGGAGCCTGAGATACTATCTTAACTGTGGTGCTTTCCCAGACCATTGCTGCGCTTTGCCTTTGTGAATAAAGGCAGCAGTGTCAGGAGATCTCTCATATAGATTTAATCTGGCTGCTTTCTTCCCTGGGGAGCAGAGTTGAGGATAGCGAAGTTCAAGGTAGCGTGTGTTTGAGTTTTGTAAGCAGAATAGACATGGAAATTTGAAGCCTAAATTGCACATTCCAGTCTTCTTATGGAAATGGTGAGTGAAGAGGAAGCGGAGCCCTTAATACCGAACATGCGCCAGTTTTTAAATGCCGATACAGATCTAGAGAGCTTATTTATAAACACCGCATGCGTATATGTGCACACACGCATCCACACACTTATACATACACATGCGTATGTGTAATGTTTATAAACAGCGCGTCGCATCTCTCTCTGCTTATAGATTCTATTGATGATTGCTTTATTCGTCTTGTGGCAGACCCATTTAAATGAAAATATGTAACCCATTTCCTTGCTACTATAAATTCTGTGCTATGGGGAAGTAGTGAAGTGCACTAGCTATACATCCATGGAGAAATGCCCTGTTGAGAAGAGGAGTATTATACAGGGAACAATTGACAGCCCTTCACTTCAGTGGGTACATTTCTCTGTACAGCTGCATCACCACTAATGATAAATGAGTAATGTTTGATAGCTGGCTCCGTTGCTTGACAGCTACAGTTTTGGCCAGAGGGCCACGACAGGCTTTAGACTTCTGTTCAAAATGAGTTAAACATATTAGGTATTACGAAGCCACAGAAGCCTCGAGAATGAGTGCTGAAATGAGTTATCAAGGTATGCTCCTGGGTACACAACTTGCAAAGCAGATGTCATTCTAATAATGTGTGATATAGAACATGTCTGGCCTAAACCCTGCTGGATGAAATATGAAGCCCCGTTGGTGATATTTAATACCATTTTATGAGGTGCCATCTTATAAAGACAATGCCCGCCTTATGTGGAATGCTTAAGGTATTTTGCCAAAGGCACTGGGAGGTATCTGAACTAAGTAGAATTTTTATTATTTTATAAGCCTTTACTTTGTAATATTTCTGTTTCTACATTATTGTGGTACTAGCTGTGCTAACCCTTTGTCTAGTGAACTTCATGAGCGGTTTACTGATAGATTGACTGATAGCCACAGTGTCTGTGGATGTAAAGGCCAGTTCCTACCTAAATATATTCTTAACAACAACAAAAAAAAACAACACCACCAAAACCAGAATAAAATAGAAAGCAGGCTTCAAAAGGAAATAAAGCTTTACAGGAGGCACTCTTGGAAAAGAGGTCCTTGAAGCTACAGGATCCAGAGGTTTTGGTGTTTTTTAAAGGAGCGAGGCCTGGGAAGATTGTGAGTTTGTGCACTACAGCTGCAGCACTCGTTTCTTCTTGAATTCCTCTTGTAAATCTTGACTTCCCGTTGAGATTTCTGGATCCCTTTGCCGATATCCCAAGGACACATGCTGAGTTGCTTAATTTAAGGAAGATGACGAGTGTTTTCACTCTCCAATTCTCTCTCAATTTATTTACAAATTTTCGTTTAATGCTGCTTTTGTGGAACAAAATTACCTCCTTGTTCAGGTCTGTCAGAAAGCGAAGGCAGAGTGCAAGCGGTTATTCTGAGCAAATTAGGTATCTCCTTCCCAGGATGCAAAGACAGTGTTGACAGCGGTGCCGAGTTAAAGACCCCAGTGGGGCCATACTTACATTTCAGGGATGCTGAGCTGGTGCAGATGGGCTCAGCGCCGAGACCCCCCATCGCCGCTGCTGGAGGATCTGGTCCAGGGCTGCAAGGGAATAGTTTTCTCCTCCTCACCCTACATCATCCTGTATCTCATGTCCCTGCTAGTCGTCCAGGCTTCTTCATTTTGCCTCTCCAGGCACAGAGTGCCCATGCCCTGGAAAGCAGCAGCTCCTGAGGCATTTGTGGGGGCAGGCTGATGTGCCCCAGCAGCCGCTTCTGCTCAGCAGGACGCCTCTTTCAAGCGTCCCTTGCAGGGCAGGCTGGCACCCCCAGCTCTCCTCCTTCCAGGGTCTCCTGCTCAGCCACGACCAGCCCAGACATTGTGAACACCATGGGACCAGCTCCCTCTGACTACTCCTGCTGATCTGCTTGTCTGAATCAACATCAGCACTGAAGAAATTACTCAGCTCGCTATGCTAGTGACCACCACGTACGGTTTCCAGCTTGAAAGACGTCCCTGCACTCAAATATGTGGTGGTTCTCGCTCTTAATCGTAGCACTCTCCTTCTGTCCGCCCAGCTAAGTGATCTCTTAATGTTGTGGTAGTGCAGCCTGATGTGAGGAGGTGTTAGGTTAATAACCTTTGATAAAACCCTACCAACTTTTTTTTTTTTTTTGCCCTTGAAAAACTTGCTTTCCCTTCCAAATGCATCATCCTGTGAGCCCAAGGTTCGCAGATATTCAGATTCATCTTCCTTTATACCATAAACATGCCAGATATATATAATCCATTTGGACACTGGCAAGTGATGACTATCAGAGGCAGAATGGGTACTGAGGGGCCCATAGCTATACAGTAACATCGGCTTGGCAGCAGCTCATCCATCGTGCTAGATGATCTGTCCATTTCCCTGCCTATGGCTTGTAGCATATAAAATACAGACAAAAAGTCAGACCAAATATTCCATGTGCAATGCTCTTTGCATCGTAGCCCAGCTCTTCCAGCCTCGGTTTAAATGCACTCGTGGTCCAGCTGCTGGGCTGAGACGCCGCTTTTTGAAAGAAATGTGTCTCAGAAATTCCTGAAAGTCGCTGCTCTATGTATGACACGTCAAGTTACATCTGCTGTGTCACGAAGCATCAGCGTGTTGCAAAATACAGTAATGAAAGGCGACAAGATACACTGTAAACAGTTTCAGTCGATGTTTTTGTTTATTCCAGGGTGAATTTCATGCGATATCGCAGCAGAACTTTCGCCCGGGGTGGTCAGCCAAATCACTCCCAACATTTTGGGTGCCAACGTAGTTTAGCTTTCAAGCTAACGTTCACAAAGCTCTCAGAGCTGCCCCCATGCCCCAGCGCAGGCGGCGGTGGGACAGAGCCAGGCGCCTAGTGGGGTAAGGGGCATCCCCCACGCCAGCTGTGTCCCCCTGCCCACGCAAGAAGCCGTGAGGGGAATTTCCCTGTCACCCCCCGGGCATGCCCCGGGGCTCCCCACAAAGGGCTGACATGATGCAAGTCATGGCTGGGGCGCTCGGTGGGGCTTTCTTCGCCTACTGGAGAAAGCTTGTAAACTCGTTTGCAAATCCTCCACCCAAGCCGTACAGGTGGCTGATGTTTATAAAGGTTTTCTACTTGGAGCTCATTTCCTTAAAATCTGTCCTTATGCTTGCTAAAATCCCCGTTCCAAGCTGCACGAGGCTTTCAGCTCCATTTTCCTCTCAGCGTTTTTCGCCTATATTGTTGCAGGAGTCAAGTAGGGAAATGCACAGAGCTGGGAGATTAAAGATGTAAATTTTATAAACAGAAATCAAAGGTCCTAAATCCTTAGCAAAGAAAAGCCAACATAAGTATGAACATTAAAAAACATACATAAATAGTACTTCAAGGCTGAATGTGTTAAATTATTCAACAGTTAAGTCATAAGTGTTCTTAAACTTAAGTATAAAAATGCCCTTGACAATATTTCATAGCTGTGCATTTCTCTAAAATATTTAGCATTCTCATTAAAGAGAATGACTTTATTTTATATATTAGTTACACTCCCACTTGTTAATATGAAGGAATTTAGTAGCAAAGAGCATTCTTATGCATATAAGCCGAAGACAATTTACATATAAAGTTGGACAACTATTCACTTTTTATTTATTCCTGGATCATCTGCATCCACGCAGAGCCACAGAACATTTAAACAAATTCGTTCCTTAATGTGTAGTATTAATATTTCCTAGCCCCAAATATCATTTGCTAATGCCATCGCAAAGACAGGTTCATTCAAAGCTACATGGAAGTTCTTGCCTTTGAAAGACTTAATGAACCTTACATTTTTGGTATACTGCACAGTGTAATGCCTATTACATATTCATTGCCAGAATGGAAGATTTCCTTTAACTCTGAGCTTCCTGGTCTAGTTCACTGTAAAACATTGTCAAAAGTCACAAGAGACTTTCACTGAAAATTGTGACTCTTGATAGCAGGATGTAATGGGGAGGTTTAGAATAGAAGAACCACTGGTATATGGGCCCGGGGGGAATAGTTCTGACAGACAAATGGATGGATAATACAGTTTTTGACATAATGGGATGAAAAAGTTTATGCCAGAAAGAACTGAATTAAAGTTATTACTTTAAGGAAATTCTGAAGTTCTCAGCACCAGTGGCATTACCTGCATGTGTTTCGTTTTACTGCATCTGTGCATAACAGATTTTTAAACAGCATTGGTTTTGAATTGATTTACAAGCTTACTAACAAATCTGCAGTAAAATTTTAGTTACTTTCTTGGAAGTAACCCCAGTAACATCATTTTACAGGGTGTTTTTTTTGGGAGCTGGAGTTGTTTGATCTGTCTGTTTTTTAAAGCCCTGCATAATCACTTTGCCTCTTGACTCCCTTTCGTAGGAGCAGCAAAACAAAAAAGACTATTATTCAGAGTTTTGCTCTGGAATAGTAGGAGGGTGCATAAAGCTATATTCTTTTGTATATATATTTTTTTTCTGTGTGTTTTGTGAACTTTGGAAATTAGCAGCTCTGAGATCCCTGGTGAGACACAGAAATTGGCCGATGTGGAAACCATTGCAAGATCAAGGCCTTAGTTAACCAAGGCCATCCAAAAAGGTCTGCCTGTTGTTCTACGTATTATTTTTAGGTGATGGCAGGGCTGAGCTGTCGGTCAGACACACTTTTAGGTGTGCGTGCGTGTGCGCACCCAGGGGTTTGACCACAGGTCTCTGGGGAGGGGATGGTGCAATAACAGCCTCTCCACCCCAAAGCTTCTGCCTGAGCTGTGTTTCATTTGAGCTGGCAGTGACTAAGCCAACGGCTAAAATGCAGAAATAAGTACGGCGGAGAAAGGCCATCATAATGGCAAAGATGAAAAATGTGTTAGAGCAGAACAATGAAGTGATGGTAAATCTAAAATGTAGGCACCAGTCACCACTTGTACCATGCTGTTGTCAGAAGTGTGCTGAGATATCTGAGAGAGCAGGCTGAGAAAGGGAAGCTAATTATACCACATTATTCACTTCTGCTCATTAGGTATAGTACAAAGGCTCTGCTTTTTATGTATATATTAAAGTGCCAAGGAGTACAGGAATAGATAACTTAATGTTTCTTTTGTCTCACTACTGGGTCAGTTCAGACAGAAAAAAATGTATTTTCATGGACCTGTGAGTTCCCATCCTCAAGAATTAGGGATTTCACCCTATGTCACTCCAAACAAACAGAAGGCAACTTCCCCCTCCTCCCCCCCCCCCAACACCCAGCAAAACCAAGCTCAACTAAAGCAAAGCTCCCATGCCCAGTGGCAATTCCTCACCCAGCACCTGCGCAAGGGGGCTCGGGGGGGGGCTGCCTTCCATGCTCTGCTCAGCATAGGCACCAGCAGCAATGGAAAGGCTCTTCGTACTCAGTCCCTCTTCCCCACACACCCCAAACAGCTCCAGAGATGATTTGGCAGCCTCAACCTACCACCCCCCTGCTGACATCCATCCCCGGCTTGCGTCAGCCCCTCCTGCTGCTTCTTGCCACTCCTTCATCCCGAGAGCACGGATAACCACCCGCTCCCTGGCTGAGCACCAGTGAAATGAGTTCAGCTGTTTAATAAACTTTGGAAGGTACGTGTAATGCATTCTCTTAGATGGTCTACCTGCCCCACAATCCTTGTATTGCATTTGGATCTGTAAATGAGCCATTAGGAATAGATGAACGGGAAGGCAGAGGATTGGTTTATTGAAAATATTTAAATATGTGAAATACCCGACTTTCAAAATCCACGGCTCTCTAATGCTCAAGTCACAGAGCACACATTAAATCTGAAAGGAGAGGAACAGGTAACACACTTCCGCAGTCAGGTGAAGGAAATCAAATTTGGGCATTGAAATCTCCCCTTTCCCACGATGAAAATTGCCTTGCTGTTCTAATTATGAGCATCACAAAAGCCACTGCTTCAGTAAAATACCCTGCAGCTACACAAAAGGATAGGCTGGAGAAGCACACATCTACCAATAAGTGGCACTGAGTATCTACTCCATTTCTCACACAGGTTGGCATATCTCTCAGTGGTCCATCTGGTAGAATTGGATGGCATTTATCAGGAAATAATCCAATTGTGGCATGCCAAAACCTGAACATGAAAAGTACTTGTGCCTAGTGTCAATCATTCACCCTCTGACAGTTCAATAAACATCCTTTCTGTGATGGTTTTCAGGAACACTGACACCCAAAATGCTGGAAACAATGCCAGAGATGGAAATGACAATGCTTCTGTGAAACATCAAAAGGGACCGACACAACCTGGCACGGATTCTGTCAAGTGTTGCTTAGCAATACAGTGTTTGTGGGCCGCTGGCGTGTCAGGATTAGCTGCAAAGGGAGTGATATTCACACCTTTGCTGAAAATACATCGTTCCTGAATACAGGAGTATGAAGTGGGGAAGTGCAGCATGGAACTGGGGATGCCACAGCCACAATATACAACTTGAGCCTTCCAAAAAGCCATCTAACCTCCCTGGTTTTCTTCCTCAGGCATGAAAAGAAAAGCTGGACCGTGCCAAGCCGGTGTGCCTTGTCCCAGCACCGCGAGGACGCAGCCCTGCCCAACCAAGCACCAGGCAGCATGACCATGGGCTCAGAGGATACGAGGAGGTCTCACACCACCACTCGGTCACCACCACCACTTCCCTTGGGCTGGGATTGGAGAGGGCCAAGCTCTGCTCCTAGCAGCTCTCACAGGAGGTACGTGCAGGCAGGATTTCAAGCAGGCTGGGTTGGCCACTGGGGCTCGGCTGATGGTGATAACATATGCACAGAAAGCCTAAACCTGGAATTGGGATGTAAATAACCGGTATCGCTTCTAATGAAGTGTGAAATAGGGACAGTCATTTTAACAGCAAAGGTGTTGGTAATAAGACCATGCAAGTAGCTCGTGGTAACAAAAAGAAAACTTGCTCACCTGACAAAATTCTCAAGTGAGTCCCTCTCCCCAAATGACTCAATTTACTCTTTGTCTCTCCCTATCCCCAATTCTCCCTTACAAGGGACCCTGAAGGGCAAAAGCGGCATTTCCAGTAAGACAAACAAGGCTCTGTAGCTGGAGGGAGAGTGCTCTGCTTTATATTGCAAACACCACTTTGCTACTGACAAGGAAACTGAATTGGGGGAAGTGAAATAACTTGCCTGAAGACATGGACAGACCTGGGAACTAAAGTCAGGTCCCCGTAATGTGCCAAATCCTGAAGCGGAGGCTCACGAGGTCTAACCAAATCGCCTTTTATGTGCGTGCCTGGTAAATGGGAATGGGAGTAACGTGTGCATATCAAATAAGGGGGTTTTGCCTGTCTTGAAATTCAGGGCTTTCAGATCCAGGAATCAGCTGATGCCTGGAGCACATAAACTGCCTTTTTGGTGTGATGAGGGCAGGCCCGTGGGTCCAAATGCAGACACGCCAGCCAAGCCCATCCAAATGGAGGTGCTGGGACGGTGAGAGGAGGCAGCTGCTGGGAAAGGCTCTTCTGGAACAGGATGGGTTGGCCACTACCCCTCTGGCTCAGGGCTGCCCAGCCTGATGGCACTGCAGTGGTGGCAAGGCTGAAAACATCATTGAGAAGGCTCTTTCAAACAGGCAGAGAGCTCCAAACTGAAATCCTGAGGTGTGCAGATTCTTATATATACTTATGACAGTTTTCCAGGGAGAAGTACAAGCTAACTCCATCAGTGCCTTTGAGCCTTGACTTGTTAATTGGCATTACTTCTAATTCCCAGCTATATTTTAAGGTATGAACCTAAGGAATTTTAAAGTCATTATGTGGGTGAGGGACTGATAAAAATAAATCCTTCAGGTTTGAAAGTGGCAGAGAGGGAATAAAAGGTGTTAAGAAATCCATGAGTTTTCAGCCAATTGGTTCAAAAAAGCATCCGGGTGGACTGCAGCTTCTGGAGAAAGGTCACTGATACTACTCTGGGTACCTCTTTTTATGAACTTTATGCATCACATAAAATAAATTTAAAGCAGTTTAATTTAACAGTCTAATTAGTCATGGCTTTTTCATCTTGTCTATTTAACTATACACAGAACAAAGAGAAAGACACAAGGCCAAATTTGGAGCTGGCACAAATCACTTCTGCAAGTCAAGGAAGCCGTTCCTGCTCATCCAGGCTGGATACAGATGCCGTTGGCCAATTTTATCCCTGGGGATAACACCCCTAATGTCTGAAGAGTTGCACCGCATATGAATTTGGCTGCCAGGAATTAACTCCCTGCAGAGCGGATCCCTTGTTCTCAGTGTTCAGAGCTTGTGCCAGGTTAGTGAGAGTGTGGGTGAAATACTCAGGAGAAATGGCTTAAAAATTCCAGATAGTTTGGAACAAAACTCCTCTACGTGTTGGCTTCACAAAGACACATGCAAGCATTTCCCATTGCTTCAGTCTGCTTAATTTGCACCCCCTTTTGCTTTAAATTTCAGTGTTCATATAATCTCACAATCTCAGGCAAATGGGAATCACATGAATGCATCCTCCACTGGAAGTAAGTGTCTCTCTGTTGCCTTTGATGTGGTTATACTGGTTATGCCATTATACTAAATCGTGCCTTGTACTTCAGCTCGTCTGTGTAAACCCACAACAGTAAGCAGGTCTTGGTGCAAAGGCATGAACCAACCCACGTTTACAAAGGTGATGTTTCTAAGCAGATTTCCAGCTAACAATGTCTTAGGCCAGCTAAATCTAGAGCTCTATGTCCGTACTTAGAGGCTGGTATTTCAGGGGGTTGTGATTCTGCTGCCAGCTTTCATTAACTAGATATATAATTATTTCTTTCAGGTTTCAGATTTTGTAGATTCCAGCAGAAATCTATCTCTGGTCTGTTGACTGAGACATGGGGCTCATTTATTTTGTGATGTACTTTTGCAAGAGCAGGTACCAGGCAAGGGTTGCCATCCTGAAAAGCCCTCAGGGCTCTTCTCCTATGTCAGCAGGCAGCAAAAGGGCTTGGAGGTGACGGGGGTGGCAAAGCCATGTGTCACCCCAACCCCTGGGTGACACAACAGTCCATTCAAAATGCCTCTTTTCAAAGTTTCCGTAAGTTAGAGTTTCCTCAGCCAAAAATAACTACAACAAACAACAAAAACACAATAAAGAAATGCAAATATATCCTAAACCACCTAATAATTAACTGTGTTCAATTAGTCTCTGGGGTGCTCTGTGCTGCTGTGTGGTCTCCCTGGAGGCAGCAGCAGTACCATAGCGGTGAGTTAATGAGTTCTGGTTGTGTCTTGTCCACAGACTTGGCTGCCTCACCATGCTCCTCCTCTGGCCCAGCTTTCCGAGGAAGAACACCCACTTTTGAGGGCTTTCTCTGTCTTCCTGCTGGAAGCTGATGAAACACCCAGTCTTCCCGTGTAAAACATTTCCAAGGTGCTGCCTCCGTGGGGCTCAGCAGGCTGCCACTCTGTGCCCCATTCCTGGTGCAGCAGTGGCCGGATCTGCACACTGAGCAAGCTGTGTTCCCACGTGTTAGGGGGTGGGGGTCCCAGGGGCTGCTGGTACCCACAGAGTGGGCAGTGCACAGCTCCCCTCTCCCATGTCAGCACTGATGGCTGAAGCAACAAGAGTCTCAGTGGATGATGAGGCCAAAAGAGGAGTCTTTTCTGTCTCAACAACCATTGCATTTTTCTTAGCACTCCTGTCATGTGAAGACCAGGTCTTCATTTTGGCAATACAATTTGAAGAGAATGAGTTCATCTGCTCTTTGTTGGGGTCTGTAGACCTTAGTGCTTCACATTAGGTCTAGCATCTGTTTATGTTACTCCTGTTTCTTCTGCAGCTGGGTGTCACTGGGCTGTCAGGCTTCTTTGCACATCTTTCTCTTCCCTTAAACTTCTGTTAAATTTAGGTTTTGCTTGGCAACACACTCTTAAAGTTTTTTAAAGCTTCTGATTATACTTTTATCCTTCTTTTTTTCAGATTCAGCCAGGACCTGTGCAGACCCTGGACCTCTTCTCTGCCAAGAAATTGTTTTTTCCCGTGAAATGCTGCAGGTGCTAAAGACAACCCAAACAGCATTGCAGGAAGGAGTCCCCAAAGGGGTCCTGAGCGTGAGTGAAAGGGACACCGTGGACATGTGCAGCACAGGAACGTGTTTGCCATTAGCCCTATTTCCAAGAGAATCTCTGTAGGCAATAGGAAATGTTCATTTTTTACATCTCCACAGAAACACCTGTACATAAAGATGAGGGGCCTGTGTCTCCTCCTTCAGACCTGCTCTGTTGGGAGCTTTCCCACATCTTGGAGTTTCCTACATCCTCCTTGGGGTACTCTCCTGTCCTTCTGAAGAGTGTCCTGCATGCACTTGCTAGAAGTCCATAGTTGCCATATCGTCTGAGATTTAACATTCTAATTTCCATATTGCTTTTTTTTTCTTTTCTCCCTAATACTGCTGGTGTTGGGCACACACTGCACACTGATTTGTGTACTCACAATCACTAATGCTCTTTTTTCCTCCCTAGGCTGAATCCATCCTCACACTGCAGCACAACAGCAGCGCTCGCTACCAGGAGGATCAGAGCTGACACTGCTGCTGATACATTTTGTTTTTCCCTTTCTATGTCCATTGGCTACTACTGCACGTCCCCTCACCTGTATCATTCACCACAGAGCGGACAGTGTTACATGCTGTTTTCTGCAGTCTCTAGCATTCACTTCGTGGTACCTTCCTGACTTGGGACTTCTTTCTTGCAGTAGTTTGTATGAAACATCTCACAGTGCTGCTTTCCAGGAACTCCATTCTGGACAGGATTAATTCCTTTGTGTGGCAAATTTTAATTGTTCTATCAAGGTGTTTTTTTCTTTCTTTTTTTTTTTTTTTTTGAGTTTTCCAACCCCTTTCCCTGGTGTTTTGTCCCAAATCCCAGCCATAATATATTCTCTCTAATGAGAGAACATAATTGTAAGATCGGTACTTCAACCTTCTATTACTCACAGGCTCTTTTATAGTTTCATCCTGAGTTTGTACCAAGGTTGGTTTTTTTTTCCTATTGAAAAATAAGAGGTTGACGTATTTCATCTTTCTTGGAGGACCACTGTTCTTGCATTGTTTTACTACCGTTTTGTACTCCTCTGCTGGAGTTAAGGAAAAACCACAAAAAGGTGCTGGTTCCCCAAATCAGCCATTGTTAAGAAAGAGGGCAGCTGCTGACTCTTTTTATTCACTAGAAGTGTCAATAAATGCTTTCAGTCTTTGTATGTGTTTCTGAAGGGCTTCACCTTTCTGTTGCAGTAAAGACATTATGCAGCTATGTCTTGTTCAGGTCTTACAGCACTGTCTCCAACACAATAAAGGCCCAGCAAGTGAAAGGCCTAGAGAGTAGGGGCCCGGAGAGTGGTGGCTGAGAGAATGGGAGACTAACAGTGGGAGGCCCCGCAAGTGGGCAACAGGGAGTTACAGGATGAGTGGAAGGCCCAGAGAGTACAGAACCATCGACTAGGAGGCCCAGGCAGTTGGAGGCACAGCAACTGGGAAACCAAGAGAATGGAAGCTTACACTAGGAGGCTGAGAGTGGAAGGCTCAGAAATCGGAGGCCAAGAGAGTGTAGGGCCCAGAGTTGGAGACTCAGTCTGTGGGAGGCTGAGTTAGATGCCAAGTGGAAGGCCCCAAGAGAAGAGGCTCAGTAAATCAGAGTCTGAGAGAGTGGGAGGCCCTGAATTGGAGATCTAGTATGTGGGAGGCCAAGAGACTGGGAGGTTGGCTTGGAGGCTTAAACATTAGAGGAGTGAGGAAGAAAGTAGAAGAAAGTGGTAGGTTCAGTGAGTGCAGGTCCCATGAATGGATGCTGAGTGAGTTTGAGGTCTATGGAGTAGGAGGCCAATTGTTGCAGGCCTAGATAGTGGAGGCCCAGATAGAGATATCAAAAATGGGAGGCAAATATTAGGAGGTACAGAGAGTGGAGGCCCAGAAAGTTGGAAGCTGAGAGAATAGGAGGCTTGGAGAGTCTAGGCTCAGGGACTGAATGGAGGGTGATTTGGAGGCTGATACTTGACAGCTGTGAGAGTGGATGCTGAGAAAGATGGGAGCCCAGAATAGGAGGGAGTGGAGGCTGAAGGAGTGGAGGCTGAAGGACTGGGAGGCCTAGACATCTGAAGGTCATTAACGGGAAGCTGAGTAAAGGAGAGGCAAAGGGAGAGGAGGCTGTGTCTAGGAGGTCATTGTAGTAGAGGCAGAGAGAGAAGGATGCAGAGAGAAATGAAGGCTGAAGAAAAGGGAGGCCTAGCATGGAGGTTCAGCAAGTCAAGGCACAGATAGTAGATGCCAAATAAGCAGGAGATAAAGTGAGAGACAAGTATTAGGAGAGCCATATTGGACAGAGAGTGGAGACCTACGGCCTGGGAGGTCAAGAGAATAGGAGCCCAGAGATTATAGGCCAACATGATGGAGGCTGGATATGTGGGAAGCCAAAAGACTGGAGGATGAGAGAGGCTGATAATTCAAGAATGGAAGAGTGGAGACTGAGGGAGATGGTGGCCTAGAGATTTGGAGGTTGGTAATAAATAGGAAGCTGAGTGAAGGAGCTGCCCAGGGAATAGAAGCTGATTGACTGGGAGGTCACAAGGGTGGGGACTGAAAGAGCGGGATGATGAGAGACATGGAGGCTGAGGAAATGGGAGAACTAGGGTGGAGGACCAGTGAGTTGAGGTCTAAATAGTGAAGCCCAGAGTGGGAGGCCAAAATTGGGAGGCCCAGTAAGTGGAGGCCCAGGGAGTGGGAGCCCAAGAGAATGGCAGGTGCAGGGATTAGAAGCCCAAATAGTGGAGGCTGTGTGATTGTAAAACTGATATCTGGAGTCTGGTAGAGAGGTAGAGGCCCAGAGTGGGAGGCTTCTGGAGCAGAGGTTGAGAAAGTGAAAGACTGTCTTAGTGGGAGGCCCATGAGGTGCGAGACCAAGAGAATGGGAAGCTTAGTGAATCTAGGCCCAGAAAGTGAAGGGTGGCTGAATTAGAGGCCAATTTTTGGCAGCTGGTGGAGTGGAGTCTAAGAAAGATGGAGGCCCAGAGTGGGAGGCACTGGAAATGGAGGCTGAGGAAGTGGGAGGCTAATATTTCAAGGCTAGAGTTAGTGGAGGCTGAGAGAGATGGTGGCCCAGATTTGGAGACAATTAATGGGGGGCTGAGTTAAGAAGATGTTCAGGGAGCAGAGGTTGATTGATTGGGAGGTCATGAGTGTGGAGACTGAGACAGTGGGAGGCTGAGGGAGAGGGGGACTGAGGAAATGAGAGATCTCAGGTGGAGGTCCAGTGAGTTGAGGTGCAGAAATGGAGACCAAAAGTGGGAGACCCAGGGAGAAGAGGCTGGGTGACTGGGAGGCTAATACTGGGAGGCTGGTAGAGTACAGGCTGAGAGAGACTGAGGCCCAGAGTGGGAGGCCCAAGGAGTAGAGGCTGAGAAAGTGAAAGATGTATTAGTGGGAGGCCTGGGAAGGGGAGGCCTAGAAAGTTGGAGATCATTAATGGGAGGAGAAAAAACAGTAAGGCCCAGGGAGTGGAGGCTGAGTTACTAGGAGGTCATAAGAGAGAAGACTGAGAAAGAGGAATGCCAAGAAAGATGGAGGTTAAGTAAAATGGAGGTTGGGCAAGTGTAAGGCCCATGGACTAAAGGTCCAGAAAGTAGAGGCTGGGAGCGTGGGAGGTCATAAGAGTGGAGGCTGAGAAAAAGAGATGCCAGGAAAGATGGAGGTTAAGGAAAATGAGAGGCTGAGATAGCAGGAGGTTCAGGGGATAGAGGCCCAGCAATTGGAGGCCGGGAAAGTGGGAGGTGATAAAGGTGAAGGCTGAAAAAGAGGGACACCAAGAAAGATGGAGGTTCAGTAAATTGGGAGCCAAAAGATTGGGAGGCTCAGGGAACTGAGGCCCAGTAATTGGAGGCTGGGAGCGTGGTAGGTCATAATAGTGGAAGCTGAGACTGAGGGATGCAAAGCATAATCAAGGATGATTAAAGGAGGAAGCCAGAAAAAATGGGAAGCATAGAGTGGAGGCTATCAGAGGGGGAGGTCATAAGAGAGGAGGCAGAGAAAGAGGCCTGGCGAGAAGATGGACGTTAAGGAAAATGGGAGGCTGAGATAGTGGGAGGTTCAAGGAATAGAGGACCAGAGAGTAGAGGCTGGAAGAGTAGGTGGTAATAACATGGAGGCTGAGAAACAGGGATGACAAAGAAGATGGATGTTAAGTAATTTGGAGGCTGAAAGACTGGGATGCTCACGGAACAGAGGCCCAGCAATTGGAGGCTGGGAGAGTGGGAGGTCATAAGAATGGAGGCTGAGAAAGAGGGATCAGAATAAAAATGAAGGTTAATTATATGGAGGACAAAATAATTAGGAGGCTTAGAGCATAGAGGCTGGCAGAGGGGAAGGTCATAAGAGTGGAGGCTGAGAAAGAGGGACGAGACGAAAAATCAAGGTTAATTAAATGGGAGGCCAAAAATAATTAGGAGGCCCAGAGATTCGAGGCTGGCAGAGGGGGAGGCTGTAATAGTGGAGTCTGAGAAAGAGGCTTCCCAAGAAAGACGGAGGTTAAGCAAAATGGGAGGCCAAGATAGCAGCAGGCTCGAGGACTAGAGGTCCAGAGAGTGGAGGCTGGAAGCATCAGAGGTCATAAGAGTGGATGCTGAGAACAAGGTGTGCCAAGAAAGATGGAGGTTAAGTAAATTGGAGGCCAAAAGAGTGGGGTGCTCAGGGAATAGAGGCCCAGCAAGTGGAGGCTGGGAGAGTGGGATGTCGTAAGAGTGGAGGCTGAGAAAGAGTAATGCAAAGAAAAATTAAGGGTAAGTAAATGTGATGCCAAAAAATGGGAGGCCAAGAGAGTGGAGGCTGGAAGTGTGGGAGGTCATAAGAGTGGAGGCTGAGAAAGAAGGATGACAAAGAAGATGGAGGTAAAGGAAATGGGAGGCCGAAAGAGTGGTGTGCTCACAGAATCAAGGCCCAAGAATTGGAGGCTGGGAGAGTGGGAAGTCATAAGAGTGGAGGCTGAGAAAGAGGGATGAGAATAAAAATGAAGGTTAATTATATGGAGGGCAAGATAATTAGTAGGCCTAGAGAGTTGAGGCCAGCAGAGGGAAAGGTCATAAGAGTGGAGGCTGAGAAAGAGGCATGAGAAGAAAAATGGAGGTTCAGTAAATCAGAAACCAAAAGATTGGGAGGCTCAGGGAACTGAGGCCCAGTAATTGGAGGCTGGGAGAGTGGTAGGTCATAAGAGTGGAGGCTGAGATAGAGGGATGCGAAGAATAATCAAGGTTAATTAAATGGGAGGCCAAAAATAACTAGGAGGCCCAGAGAGTAGAAGCTGGAAGAGTGGGTGGTAATAACATGGAGGCTGAGAAAGAGGGATGACAAAGATGGATGTTAAGTAAATTGGAGGCCGAAAGACTGGGATGCTCACGGAATAGAGGCCCAACAACTGGAGGCTGGAAGAGTGGGAGAACAGAAGAGTAGAGGCTGAAAAAGAGGGCTGAAAAGAAAACTCAAGGTTAATTAAATGGGAGGCCAAAATAATTAGGAGGCCCGGAGAGTGGAGGCTGGCAGAGAGGGAGGTCATAATAGTGGAGGTTGAGAAAGAAGCCTGGCAAGAAGGATGGAGGTTAAGGAAAATGGGAGGCTGAAATAGCATAAGGCCAGGACTAGAGGTCCAGAGAGTGGAGGCTGGGATCATTGGAGGTCATAAGAGCGGAGTCTGAGAAAAAGGTATGCCAAGAAAGATGGAGGTTAATTACATTGGAGGCTGAGAGATCAGGAGGCTCAGGAAATAGAGGCCTACCAATGAGAGGCTGGAATAGTGGGAGGTTATAAGAGTGGAGGCTGAGCAAGAGAGATCACAAAAAAGATAGAGGTTAAGGAAAATGGGAGGCTGAATGAGTGGGACGCTCAGGGAATAGAGGCCCAGCAAGTGGAGGCTGGGAGAGTGGGAAGGCATAAGAGTGGAGGCTGAGAAAGAGGGATGGCAAAAGTGATGGAGGTTAAGGAAATGGGAGGCTGAAAGAGCGGGAGGCAATGGGACTGGAAAGTCCAGGGAACAGATGCCCAGGGAGTGGAGGCTGGGAGAGCGGGAGGTCATAAGAGTAGAGGCTTAGAAAGAGGCATGAGAAGAAAAATGGAGGTTCAGTAAATTGGATGACGAAAGAGTGAGAGGCTTAGGCACTAGAGTCCCAGAGAGTATAGGCTGGGAGAGTGGGAGGTCATAAGAGTGGAGGCTGAGATAGAAGGATGCAAATAATAATCCAGTGTGATTAAAAGAGGAAGCCAGAAAAATTGGGAGGCCTAGAGAGTGGAGGCTGTCAGAGGGGGAGGTCATAAGAGTGGGGGCTGAGAAAGAGGCCTGGCAAGAAGAATAGATATTAAGGAAAATGGGAGGCTGAATGAGTGGGAGGCTCAGGTTATAGAGGCCCAGTAATTGCAGGCTGCTAGAGTGGGAGGTCAGAATGTGGAGGCTGAGAAAGAGGGAAGGCAAAAAATATGGAGGTTAAGTAAAATGGAGGTTGGGCGAGTTTGAGGCACATGGATTAGAGGTGCAGAAAGTAGAGGCTGTGAGTATGTGAGGTCATAAGAGTTGAGGCTGAGAATGAGTGATGCCCAGAAAGGTGGACGTTAAGTAGAATGTAGGTTTGGAGAGTGGGAGGTCCAGGGAGCAGAGGCCCAGCAATTGGAGGCTGAGAGAGTTGGAGGCCAAAGGATTGGATGCTAAGGTTTAGATGCCAAGGGAATAGAGGCTGCGAGAGTGGGAGGTCATGAGTGTGGAGGCTGAAAAAGAGGACAGCCAAGAAAAATATAGGTTATGTAACTGGAAGGCTGCAAGACTGGTAGGTCATAAGAGTGGAGGCTGAGAAAGAGGGAAGCCAAGAAAGATGTAGGTTATGTAAATTGGAGGCTGAGAGAGTGGGAGGCCAAAGGAGTAGAAGGCCAAGGACTTAGAGGCCAAGGGAGTGGAGGCTGTGAGAGAGGGAGGTCATAAAATTGGAGGCAGAGATTAGAGGCCATTGGAATACTGCCTGGGTTAGGGGGAGATGTCAATAGTGGAGGCTCAGAGAGTGGGAAGCTGATATTTGGAATCTGTTAGAGTGGTGTCCAGGAGAGTTGGATGCTCCCAATAGGGGTCACCTGGATTGGAAGCTGAAAGAGTTGAAGGCATGCGGGTGGAGTGGGGCAGGGCAGGGTGGGGGGTGGATTGGCAAGGACATTTATTCATTGTTAATAGGAAGGTGAGTGAAGGAGAGGTCCAGGAAGAGGAGGCTGAGACTGGGAGGTCATTAGAGGAGAGGCAGAGAGAGCAGCATGCTGAGAGAGAGATGGAGGCTGAGGAAATGGAAGGTCTATCGTGGAGGCCCAGCAAGTCAAGACCCAGATAGTGGAGGCCCATTAAGTGCAGGTCCTGAGTGGGAGATCAAGAGTAGGAAGCCAGTTTTAGGAAATGCAGAGAGTTGAAGGCCCAGGTATTGTGAGAATAGGAAGCCCAGGGATTACAGACCTAGGGAGTAGAGGCTGGGTGAGTGGAAGACCAAAAGTGGAGGCTGAGGGAGATGGTGTCCCAGATTTGCAGTCCTCTAGATTGAAGGCTGAGAGAGTGAGAGGCCCAGAGATTATGAGGATGCAAGAATGGGACAACCAAGGAGGGGGAGGCACAGGGACTTGGAAGCTGTTAATGGGAGGCTGAGTGAAGGAGAGGCCTAGGGATCAGAGGCTGCATGACTGGGAAATCATGAGAGTGTAGGCTGAGAGAGTGGGTGGCTGGTATTTGGAGGCACAGTGAAAGCTGAGAGAGACAGAGGCTCAGAGTGGGAGACCTTGGAGTGGAGGCTGAGAAAGTGAGAGGCCGAGTGAGAGTGCAGAGGCCCAGCATTTGGGAGATCAAGAGACTGGGAGGCTGAGTAACTGAGATGCTCAGTCAGTGGAGGTCCAGAAAATGGGAAGCCAAGATAGCGGAAGCCCAGTTTGTTGAGGCTGGCAGACTGGGAGGTCCAGGGATTGTGAGGCATATAGAAAGTGGAGTATGTAAATTTGGGAGGTGTAGAGACTTGAAAGCCCAGTGTGTGACAAGCAGGGAGACTGTGAGGCTGAGTGAGTGGGAGGCTTAGAGAGTGGAGGCCCAGAGAGCACAGGCTGAAAGAGTGGGAGGTCCAGCAAGTGGGAGGCTGAGAAAATGGGAGAACAATACTGGGAGGCTAGGAGAGTGGATGTCCAATGACAAGGTGCAGCGAGTGGGCTCCACTATTGGGAGGCTTAGAGAGTAGTAGCTGAGGGCATTGGAGAAGACTGGGAGGCCAAGTAAGACTGAAGCTGAGAGAGTGGGAGTCCCAGAGAGTGGTAGGCCTGGTGTGTTGGAAGCCAAGAGAGTTGGAGGCCTAGAGTGGGTGGCTGAGAGTTAGAGGCTACGTGGGAGACCCAGAGAGTAGAGGTCCAGCAAGCAGGAGTCTGAGAGAGAGGGATGCTATGAAAGTTCTAAGTTCAGAGACTGGGAGGCCCGGTGAATGTATGCTGAGAGCTAGAGGCTGAGTGGAAGGTCCAAAGTGGAGGCCCAGAGAGTGGAGACTGAGAGAATGGGAGTCCCTGAGAGAAGAAGCTGAGACAATAAGAGGCCCAGGGAGATGGGAGGCCAAGAGAGCAAGAAGCCAAGTGAGTGGGTGGCCCAACACATAGGAGGTTCAGAAAATAGTAGCCCCATAGTGGGAGGCCCATAGAGTGGAGGCCAAGAGAGTGGGATGCCCAGAATGCGAGGTCCAGTGTGTGAGAAGACAGAGTTAGAGGCCAAGACAGCCGAGGCTGAGAGTTGGAGGCTGAGTAGAAGGGCCAGAGAACAGAGACTCAATTAGTGAGAGGCTAGAAAGTGGGATGCCAAGCCAGTGTGAGGCTGAGAGAGTGTGAAGTCCAGAGAGTGAGAGGCCAAGAAAGTGCAAGCCCAAACAGTGGGATGCCAAAGACTGGAAACCAATATTTGGAGGCCCAGAGAGTGGAAGGGTGAGACAGTGGGAGTCTGATATTTGGAGGCTGAGAGAATGGAGGCTGAGTGGGAAGCCAAGAGGCTAGGAGACAGAATAGGAGTTGAGGATTAGCTGTTGAGTGAGCAAAAGGCGCAATGAGTAGATGCCCTGGAGGCAGGAGTCTGAGAGAGCAGGGTGCTAGGAGAGCAGGAAACCCAGTGTGTGGGAGGCTCAGAGTGGAAGTCTCAGTGTGGGAGACACAATGAATGGGAGTCCCAGAGACTGGAAAGCCCTGTGAATGGGAGACCTAGACTGTAGAGGCCCATAGAGTTGAGGATGATAGTGTGGGAGGCTGAACTTGGGAGGCCAAGTCAGTGGGCGGCCCAGAGAATAGAGTTTCAGAGTGGAAGACTTAGAGTGGCAGTCTCAGTGTGTGGGAAGCCAAGTGATTTGGAGGCCAACTTAGTGGCAGGCCCAAAGAGTAGAGGCCCAGTGAATAGGAAGCCCAGAGAAGGGAGGCTCAGCAAGTGGGAAATCCCAAATGAGAGGCCCAAGGCATGCCAGGAGCAGTGAATTGGAGGCCCAGGGAATTGAAGCTTAGAGAGTGGAAGGCCCAGAGAGTGGAAGGCACAGTGGGGGAAAGCCCAGAAAGGGGAAGCCTCATAGTGTTTGCCCCCAGCAAACTGCTTTCCAGCAAGTGCAGGTCCAGTGAGTGCAGACCAAGGGAGTTGGTGGCTGAGAGAGTGGGAAGGTGAAGGAGTGGAAGGCCAAGGAGTGGATGCATAGAGAATGGGAGACTCGGTGCATGGAGGCTAAGAGAGCAGGATGTGAGAGAGTGAAGGCCAGAGAGCTGAGGCCCAGGGAGTGCCAGACCCAGCCTGTGGAGGCCTCTGGACTGGGAGGTTCAGAGTGTGGAAACCTGTAGAAAGCAGAAGGCCCAGAAATGGGTGTTATGGAGAGGACAGGCCCAGGGAGCGGCTCAGAGAGCATTTTTAGCCGTGAGCAGGAACATTTTCCTGAAGGTAAGTGTCATAGCTTCTGAGGATACTGGAATCTGTTCCTCTAGGTATGCTCTTCCTGTTTTCTTCCTAAATACCAAATTTCCTGTTATTTCCCTTAAATGCCCACTGAGAATCACATGTATTATGTCTCACTAGACACAGAAGTGCTGTGCGAAAAGTGACGATAAATGGTGTGTGTAGGACCAGTCTGTGGGGACTCGCACACAGGCTGAGCATCTTCTTTTGGGTGCTGGTTTCACACCATCCCACAGGCTGGTGCCAGAGGTTTTGGGCAACAGAGGCGATGACGTATCAGCCCCAGAGCCTGAGCTTTCCTTCAACAACCCCAAAGCTGAGGTGTGACCGAGAGCTGACACCAGGGCCTGCCTGCACCCAGCTGCCATGCATGCTCTCCAGTGCTCGAGTGGGCCCAGTCGGCCTTGAAGGCCCCAAACCCCGGGTTGTGTCTGATCATGCAGCATCCAAGATTAATTAGAAGGATTTTTGCCAACCCACCCACAGAGATAAATGCAGAGAAGCCAGTTTGGTAATTGCCCTCAGTCCCAGTGCACTTCTGCATTGTTGCAGGGCCAGGGTGAAGTTGTGAGAGGAAGTATTTCCTGGCCAGGGCGGAGCCAGGGAAGGGAGCATCAGGAAGGGCCCTTGTGAGGGAGGTGGGCTGGAAAGGGAGCAGGGAGGCTGTCAGAGGCGAAGCTGGTGAGATAACTATGTTATAAATAACACAGGGTTGGTTTGCCTCCCTCTTTTTGAGTGCTTTTGGAGCCCATGGCTGTTTTACAGCTTCCCTGGTGCAAGAAAGAATGGGGCGGCCATTTTGGCGGTTGCCCTTTAGCTGCATGTGCCAGCAAAGCGACAGCGTGAGGGTGGCAGCTGAGGGAGCCATCTTCCAGAGGTGAGGCGCTCTTGTTTGGTTTTGGTAACCCACAATGTTTGCAGGTTGGTGTGGGATGTGCATTGCTCTGTCATCCAAGAAACTGTGCTGTAAACACAGAAGAAGGGATGGGGTGGGAGTGGAGATGCAGTTTGAAGTCGGTCTGCACTTTACTGGCTGTGGGTAAGGATAGAGAGAAAAGCAGCATTGGCACCTGTTAGTGGCCATTAAAAACTCCCATGTTCTGCTAATCTGTGCTCGTAAAAAGGCCATCTGCTAATGCTCAAAGGTCATTAACTTACCAGCCCTGTTTACTCCTCCCTCATTGGCTGGGCCAAGCCTTTCTGAGAAAAGAGGGCTTAAATGGTTATTATGGTGGCGCCTGCGAGCGCTGCTGTATAGTTAAGGGTCTGTCAGTATTTTCATTAGAAACCCAGACTTTCAGCGCTTTTTAAACTTGGCCATTAAAGCATGTGCTTCTTGCTGCCTGCTCAGGCTCTGGTGTAGCCTGGCAGGTTTCAGGGACAGAAAGAATTATAGGCGTTTTTTTATTTTATTTTTATTTGTGCTTTTAGAAATCAGTCTGGCTTCCACTTAAATTTGGAGAATTGAGAAGTTCAGAAAGATTTGGTCTGGGATGCTTTGACAGCACTTCTTTAACTCAGTTGTGGCTGTGCTTTGGGAAGTGAAGTTCTATATTGGATTTGTTGATGGATAAACTGTTTATTGCTTTTACATTTTCATGACAAGAAGTAAATCATAAAAAGAAAAAAAAAAACAGAAATTGTAAGACTTTGTGTGTAGCTCTAAGGGCTATTTTTCTTCTCATGAACAGCACAGGGACGTACATTTTGCCCTGTAGACTTGTTCACACCGTTATGGCACTGGAGATTACATCAGTGTTCTGACCATCCAAGACATTGCCTTCTTCATATATTTCTTTCAGAGTCTCCTCTTTCATCTTTCTCATCTGATAAGAACCAAAAATAGCTATTTTAATAACAAATTTAGCTGCTGAGATTTGCACATCGTCTTGCTGTGCCACTGTGGAAGTTTGGTTTACCCTCCTAGTGCAATGCATCGGGTTTGCAACTTAAATTGAGGCCTCCTTGGGGTGAGACTGGCATTTGTCTCTTTGGGCCATTAAAAATCTGGTGTTTCAGCAAGCTGGGAAATTGGGAAATTAAAAATTGATCAACTGCTTATACTTGAAAGTGAACCAACTTCTGGTATGTATTAGTAGAGGTGCAAGGATGAGCTGGGTGCTGCTGTTGGGGTTTCAAGAATCAGCAGTATGGGCTCCCTGTATGTCTCTTTGTGGTGAGGAAATCCTTATACACAAGAAAATGCAACCACCCGAAATCTCTGCACAAGAGACACAACATATAACTTCAAAATACAGATGCAAAATTACATATTTGTGAGGGTCCACCCACCCTTCTTCTGCTGTGCTCACATGAGATGGTGTCCGCAAACAGGCAGCATTTGTGGCCTGCGTGGTCCAGGGGCTACAGGTGGGTTAGGGAAGAAGCTGAGGCCTGAACTCTGATTTGCCTTGATTTCATAGGTTTTAGTTAAACCTTTAAGGTTACATTAACATAGTTTTCTTGCAGTTAAATGGAACAATCTAAAATTTTGATAATTCTTTTTTCCTTCTGAGACTTCCCTGTGATAAAATGGGATATAGCTGCTCAAGTTTTTATCCTTCATTTGTGATAATGACAGTGGCTGTCTCATAAAAACCTGCCTTTTATCTTCTCCAATTAGCTGAGTAGCTGCGCTCTTGTGCTGCAAAGTCCACCGCAGCCTCTTGCCAAGCATGGTCAGAACTCCCTCCCCACACCTCCACAGGATGAGTCTGTCCACAGCACCCACCTGCAAATCTCCGCTCCTGTTGCCATAAGTTAAATCTTTTGCTTTCTGCATACCATAAAGAAGAAACTGGGGTCAATAGATAACGAAAGCTTATTTATAACCAGGACTCTCACAGTTCAGTCTCTGCTGCCTTTTATTTGAAAGGGAGCTTCTGTCACATTTAGTTTTTTAACAACTTTTTGTTTAATGCATTCAGGCTTTCCCTTGTGGATTTCATAGGGGTGGGAGGGTGGTGTGGGGGTGTTCATCCAGGCTTTAGGAAAAGTTCATGCTGATGTCTGATTCACTTGTTCTTCAGATTGTTTTTTATTTCTGTTCCGACTGAGCTGTGAGGCCAGCCAGGGACAGGATGCTGTTGTGCTGGCCACTGTGTATGAAGAAGGAATATAGGCTGCCTTGGAGACCTAAGAGTCATAAAAGAGAATGCAAAAATGTAGAGGGAACCACAATCTCAGTTTTCAAAAACAGCCTTTCCAAACCATGATGTTGAAGTTCAAAATAAAATAAATCCAAAGGTCTCCTTAAGTCAGCAGAGGCAGTTTTGCCAGAACCCTCTTCTCACCAGTCAGTCCTTCTTAAACCTATAACAACCCAACAGGTAGTTAAAATAGTCCCAGCTAATTGTAACCAGGACTGCTGGCTTCTTCTGAGCTATTGTTCTGATTACGCACCACAGCCAAAAGCTTCAGGAGGTATATAGACAAAGTGGTTAGTGTAAGAACTCAAAACAAGAACAACTACAGGCCTGTTTTTTTATTAAACTGCTATAAAAGCAGGCCCTGGGTCTCTGCTGCAGATGTGTCACAGTCCTCTGCTCCAGTGCTTCCCATCAAACTATTTTTAACCTTATTAAACAGCGGAGACAGTCTCTGGCTGCTGCTGGTGGAGCTCACCCTCCTCTCGTTATAAATTTTTTGGTTTATATCTTTATCTGTGAAGTGCAAGTCTGTGACATGGTAGATCTCAGCTGAACATAATCCCCATACAGATCTGTGTTGCTATAAAAGAGGTTGAGGCTGGTGGTAGGTCTCCAAGTGGAGCAGATGAGAAGAAGTTGTTGCCTCCCTGGCATTTACATGCTGATTGGACTTCAGTTTCATCTTCTAAAAATGCTTCTGAAATTGAGCTTTACCTTTTTACCCTTAGGCCATGCGAACAATCTTCCTTTTAACCAGTTTGTAGCCTTGGTCCCTGGCATGATTTGGGACAGCCCACTGTCAAGTTGCTGTTTGCCAGAGGTTTCACTGCAAAGGTTTGCCCACCTGGTACATGCAGAACAGTTTGACCTGTCAAAAACAAGTATTATTTACCGTATTATAAAGGGGACAATAATTGGGAATGATCAGGGGAGGACAGTGAATGAAGGGATACCTCCGATCCACAGCTTGGGACGTGACTTTTTCTGACACAGAGAAGTGAGTTGGGTGGAAAGCCTTGGTGGGATGGCCAGCACAGCCCCACGAGGGCTGTGGGTGAGACGGAGGTGGTTGCCCAAAGCAGCTCAACTCAGAGCTTGCTCGGGTGGCTTTGCGTGGGGCAGGCAGACCCAGCGAGCAGCGGTGTGAGATGATGTCTGTAATGGGCCAGATCATCGGTTGATATATCTCGGCATTGCTCCACTGACTTCTAAACTACAGCGGGTGTAATAATTTGGGGTGCTTCATTCAGACTTTCTGGAAACACATAGGTATGATGTAATTTGTGCAACTTCACACCACTGTTATTTTCCCAAACAGAAAATGTTAGATCTTTTTTTTTTGATAAAGGCTGTTGTGTCAGCATAAGCAAGTCAAGCCTATTGCCTCTTGGACAAGAGATTTTTGGGGGAATTTTATTGTGGTAGACACTGTAAGGTAATTTGGAAGGGAATGGTGCAGTGAACAGCCATCTACATCTCTGAAGTGGTGGGAAATGCCTGGGTATGTCCCATTTTCCTTCCTTCTATTCTTCTGTTTGAACCAAGTACTAAAAAAGGTGTTTCATATTTTTGCAGTAGTCAGTATTTAAAATATTTTTGTTCCTTCTAGGTACTGACACAATCTGCTTTGGTAGTACACAGGAAAGCAAACAAGCAAAGAAACAGAAAGCACGGGCAATTCCCTGGATGTCATGTTTCACTGAGACTATAAAAGGAACTAGGCAGCAATTTGTTGGGATTCTTTCTCAGCACACAGCCAAATTGATGGCGAGTTTTAGAGCTGGAAAAAAATTGCCAAGGGAAAGGCGAGGGATTTTACTTTGCAGATATACTTCTGTTTTACTGTATTTATTTATTTGTTTATCTCTTTCTTAGGAGTATTGGGTAGGCCTGTTCCATAGGATTAAATCATATCCCAAACCATCCTGGCTTTGTGACAGTACAAACATTATTGGATTTAGTTCCCTTCTGCTTATCCACCTCCTTTCTTCCAAGATCCCCATTATTACAATAATACCCACAAAACTCCTGCTCTGAGATCAGAGGGGTTTTCAAGTGTCAAAGCAATCAGCAGAACATACCTGTTCCTTTTAATCTCCATTAATTCCATCGTGGGGGACTATGCCAATAAACGATCATGTATCCAAAAATTCTTCCTCTGTAATAACACTTGAATTTTAGCTCACAGTTTTCATGAAACTGTCTCTGATATGAAAAAGATATACTGGAACCTTCTTATGCCATCAATAAAATAAGTTTGGGTTGAAAAATTATCTTACGGAATAAAATAGAATAACAAAAATCCATCATTATCTATGTTTCAGAAAAGGATTGTGTTTTGTTTAGCATTGTAGTTAGAAATGATGTATGACTACATCATAAAACACTTATATTAAAAAGATCTTCTCACCCTGAATTCAAAATATATATTGTACTCTCTTATCATCCAGTCATTTTAGAGTGAAAGTTAAAAATGCCCATCCTGTGGTAGTAGTCGCTGGTATTATATCTTATAGCTGATATATTCTTCTAATACTTTTACTTAAAAGGCCTATTACTCAGTGCTCGTGAGCGGAGACATTTATTTTGTTATTGAAAATGGTAATGCTCTGGATAGTATTTTTGTATTTAGATCAGCATTTACACTTTTTCTATGGGCTGCTGAAGGTCAGCCCAGCTTGGTCTCCAGCCTCCGTGACATGGAGACCAGTCACAAGGCCTTTTCTCTTTATGGTTTCTTCCCCCAAACCCTGGAAACTGCCCTGAGGTTGTAGGGTGCTTGGCCACTGGTGTTTTGAATTTGTCAGAGATGTTGGTGCCCTGATTTTGCAGGTGCTCCTGCACCTTCCAATGATATTTAGATACAGAAGGCAAAAACACAAGGTATTCTTCTAGCATTTTATGACATTTTATAGCATTTTATAACAGTTTTGCCTGGGTTTTGGTAGATCTAGGCATGCATAGGGAATTTGGGGCATGTCTGAATACCTCATTGACGAAGGGAGCAATCCTCTTTATGGGGTTAGAGGCAGTGTAGAAAGGGAATTTCCTTTATTTTTGCTTTGCAAATGCCAATATGTGGTCTAAGCTTTCTGCTGTTTGCGCATATGTGGAAAACCAGTAGTAGTGCAAGAAACTGGGTATGGGGAGAACAAAGGGTGCCTCGTGCCGTGGTTCAAAGTTTTGGAGGCTTGAGCTGTTCAGGTGTTTTCCACATAAATCCCCGTATCAGGAACAGACAATATGACAAAAAGCAGGACTTTTCAGCATACTGGTTTGATGTTTTGGAGATGAAGTTCCTTCTGCCTGAAGTATGAATGTGGGTTTACATGAGAGAGCCCAGCCCTAGCGGAAAAACACGGGGATGCTGGGGTCTGGATTCGTGTTGTGGTTTGAAACACGCAGAGCAGACTGATACCTGACACTGCAGTATTCTGAGTGAATGCCTCACTGCTGAAAACTGACTGTTGGATGGAGAGGTAGGAGAAGGAAGGTGGTCTTCTTGGTGTTTTTTCTCCTGAAAGAACCTGGATCTGTGCAGAACATGAGTATCTCTGAGCTCTCAAGGTTTCACAAGGGTGGGATAAAACCCTATCTCACACATTTCATAGGAATTTTGGTCTCGGGAGGAGCTTTGTTGAAGTGGTAGGAGAGTGTTTGGCATTGGTTCTCCTTTAGGATTGGGTAAAGTCAGGCCACTTCACTTTCGTAGGAAAGTGAATGCCAGCAGAGGAGGGAAGTTAGCAAAGTAACTAACCTGAACGCTCCTCTCTGGCCTGCAGAACAATTTACTGGAGGGGCAGTTAAATGGCACAGATTAAGCTCATTAATGGTTCAGATATTTGCTTGGTTTACACAATGCTGTCCAGCAAATTATATTGATGCTTGACAGAATTATTGTCATTATTTATTTTGCTGTAAGCCAGATTTATAGATATTTGTGGCTTTTGTAAGGCTAAACATAAGAAACATTAATAGCTTTACTAATTATATCACTGCTTTAGAGATATAAATAGTGATAAAAATGCCAAGTAAAGTGAGCTAGTAAAACATTTTAAAGAGAATTTTAAAGTGAGTTACTGATTGATGATCCCTTGGGTGAGTCTTAACTTCTGAATGTGAGAGCGGGGCTTCCCGCTGGGGTACGAGTGCCTTTTACCTCCATCAGCTCTTCTGGGAGAGGCAAGGAAGAGCAGTGGTTGTACTGAGCACATAATTCTTACATCAGATGGCATAATCTGAAAAAATTGAAATCCTATAACAGCGTAAACTGAGGCTGAATTTATTATGGAAGGACAGGTTTTTTTCCCCTTCACCTGGTCCTCAGCCCCTCCTGACTTCTTGACGGTTTGTCTCCCGCTGCGTGCTGAAATTGCAGCCTCCAGAGCAGGAGCTGTCTCCTCCTGCCTACTGATGGGCACGGGCAGGCCCTGGCACAGTGCAGCTCTGGGGAATTCAGGGTCCTATCAGCAATATGAATTATAACTTCATAGATGTTGAAGTCTTTAATTGGCATAACTCACTCTTTCCAGGGCTATATACAAATTAAAGGCATAGTTTTTACACAGCTGTCGAATAAAAAATCTTTCTGAACTATTGATCCTGGTTTTGCTGTGAGCACCCTTTTAAGGGGGGGGATAATGAGTGAGAAAAGAGTTAATAAATGTTCAGCTGTTACTGTGAGCATGACTGGGAATCCATCATGGGTGTAAGTGCTGGTTGGGCCCTAGACAATAACCCAGGCCTGTTTGACCACGATCAGTGCCACCATGAATGAACTGGCAGGGCCCTGGGAGTTGGGGCCCTTAGGGACAGCGCACAGTCTGTGCTTTTCTCTGATACACGGCACTGTAAAGCTCTGCGAGTTTTAGTTTTCACTGAGCGTAGGAATGACCTGGTAGGAACTGCCTTGCAGCTGGTGGAAAGACTCGTGGTCTCTGATGGCCTTGCGATCGGCAGTGCTGCAGCGCTGTCTCGGAGTGAACTGCCACGGGAAATTTCTCCCAGGTGGGGAAAAAGAAACAATTTGCTTTCCTTTGCCTGTGATTTCCTATTAATTGGTCTTCCTAATGCAGTTGTGAATAGTGTGTTGTGGAGGTGGATGTCCCTAGGAGGAAAGCTGGGGCCAGCTGATCTGTGGCTAATCTCACTGCTGCCAGATGGGAGGAGCACGAGGGTGGTGGGTTACAGGCAAAGCTTTAGTGCAGACCTTGCTGATGGGGGATGTAATCCTGAACCCCCTGAAATCCTCTGCATTTGGGCTGCTTCCTCCCAGTCAGAGCAGACCAAGCAACTGGTTGCATGGCTTGGAGTCCTCATTTGGAAACTGGGATGGTGCTGGGGCTGGCAGAGCACTGTGTAGCGCCCAGATGCTCACCCAGCCCACACGAGCAGCTCGGCTGCACAAAGCAACTGGTGACCCTCGTAGGAACAGCCTTAGGTGGAAGATTTCTGGAGTTTCTTTCTAGTCATGCTGTAAATATCAGAGGGGCTGTTTCCCCTTTGATCCCAAACTAGAGATAAAAGGAACAATTCACACACATTTCTGAACCATAAAAAAACACGTGTCTTGACATTGGTTCCAGAAACAGGCCAAGATGTAGGATATTCTTATTCTTTTCTGAAACATTTGCACTGTGTCTACTCACCATGTCATAAAGCTGTGCCATAGCCTTAGAAAATAACCTCACAGCACAGTTTTTTAAATTTAATTCTCAAAACATGGACAAAAAGAAGAGTCTGTTTGCTGTAGGTTGGCAGAAGTTTATAGTCAACATTAAAACTTGAAGTCAAATTGCTATACATTGCTCACTTATTTCCATGTTCTCTAATATACTCCATAGTGCAGTATTTTAGCGTATTTAGGAGGTGAGGATATTTAGACTTTTTATGGGCTTTGAGTTAGGAGAAGAAATGGCTTGTTGTGGTTCTAGCTTGGAAAAAGACGAGCTAAAAATGCTGTTGGTGCGTAGTCCTACTGTGGGTGGGTTTCAGGTTGAAACCTAGTCACTGGAAAATTAAACCCTTGCATTTTACTGCCTCTTCCTTCTCAGAAGTGTAAACATACTTGGGCCTGCACTGGTTTCTTTTCCTCTTCATGCATTGGAGACTGTATCAACTGGTGGGTCAGTGGAGTGCAGTGGGTGGGTGAAGGCAGCAATGCCCCTCAAGGTGAGAGGGCTTCCGACTCCTTCTCCAGTGTCTTTATGCAAAAGCTTGCCTCAGAGACAAATTAATTGATCAGAGTCAGTCTGAGGCAGATAGAAACCAGACAAGACTGTTCTATTTGCTTTAGCAGATGCACTGTTAACATGGCATACCCTGGTTTTATGAGCCTTTTTGGGACCATCGCCCTCCACCTGTTCTCATGTTCATGAGCTTCCTTCACTCTCCTTCCCAAGATGGCTCTTAGACTTACAGGTATTTTAAAATTCTTGGAGAACCTTGCATCTCCCCCAGAGCCTTGTCAACTATCCTAAAAAAGACATCCACCAGTTGGAGGGTAAACCCCAGTTTCGCTTTGGCTTGTAGCCAGGTGGTTCTGCTGTCTGCCATATTGCACATGCCTGCTGTTTTAAAGGTGGCATCAGATCGGGGGAGAGAAACAGAAATGGAAAAAAGGGAGAGAAGTTCTTCAGCGGTGGTGTCTTGGTTTGGTTGAAGCCTCTTATCCAGGTGAAATCAGAAATTGTTTGCCTTCTGTTGATCTTTGAAAGCAATTATGAAAAAATATGGGGCAAGATGGGTTGCCAAGAAATACCTGTCCTGAAGTTTCAGAAGGTTCCTAACCTGCATTGACAAAGAACACAACCCCATCTAATTATCTTGCACCAGTAGGGATAAAGGTTCAGCAGTTGAGTGAGATTGTCAGGACCAGTCAAATAACGTTGATATTTTTACCTCCATGTTTTTTCGGGAAAAGGGGATGTTGCATCTTTTAATTAAATGTTATATGAATACATTTCAGATAGACCCAAACACAGGGCAACTGTGTTTCAGAAATGCTGTTTCTACATTTAAAATGTATTTGAAATGTAATTTAAGAAAAAAGATAATGGAAAAAAAACACTAAAATAACTCGAAACAAGCCAGAATATAGTAGCTCATCATTACACTAATATATCAAACAATATGAGCTTAGCTTAATTATCCCCTTTGAGAGTTGAGAAAACTAAGCACAACCTTCAATTTACAGCTGTTTGGTGCCGGGAACCTGAATTATTATTTAAGAAGAAGGGAAAAAAAAGTTTATTTATTGTGACCTACACTCAGTTTTTATTCATCATGGAAAATCTGTATATTCACAAATGAGGGCTATTCATCTGCAGACTGCAGCATTCTTCAGCTGTCCGGGGCTGCATCAGCCGCACTTCTTCAGCTTTTGTGTTCATCTCGAAGCCTCTTCATCCAAATTGTTCATCATCTTGATGGCGGAGCTTTATCTTGCTCTAGTGCAGCTGCATTCCCGTTATCCAAAGTGCTGAGAGATACAAGGGAGAGGGAGAGAGGGAGAGAGGGAGGCAGAATAGAAAAGAGAAAAAGGAATGGCCAGTGCTCATATGAGGATAATTTGTAGTTTCTCAATAATAAAAAAAAAAGGAGGACAGGCTAATTACTGGCTTAACTAGGGCAGCCTGTGGATCCTCATGTCAAAAGGACTAGCGTAATTATTTGCCATCAAAGCACATTCATATTGTGGTACAAAAGAAGGGCCTTTCGCAAATGGATCTCACTAATAAACAGGGCTGAGAGGAGCATTATGTGTCTCCCTGGATGCAAGCGCATTAACACAGTGACATGGAGCATAACTCTCAGCCTGGAGAGAGGGAGAGAGGGGGGGGGGGGGGGAGAATGATAATTATCCCCCTCCCCAGCCTTCCTCTCCTGTTCCTTTGTGTCGGGCTAGCAAGCCGAACGCGACCCGCTGGAAGGCCCAAGGCAGGCTATTAGTGACCTCTGAGCATTGACAAGGTGGCTACACTCTTAAAAGCCTGGCTCTCCATGTCAGGAGGGTCGCCGGAGCCCGCAAGAGGAGCTTTAAATGGTCCAGCAAACACTTCAACCTTAAAGACACCTGGAAGGTCGTGACCAATTTAATGTAGATGAATCTGGCATAAAGAGGGCTCTTTTGAATCCACAGACAAAAGTTTTTTTCTCTTCTTCTTTTTTTTTCCTTTACACGTTGTTTTTTCACAGATCTTAGCATAAGAGATAGCAGAGAAAGACTTGATCCTGGAGACCACTGCTGTACTCGCTGAGCAGATGTGGTGCCAGGCAGCCTTAGAGGCTGCGGGTTTTCATTAGGACAAGTAAACAGGCTTGGGAAGAAAGAGAAGGAACGAGTGTACATCTTCAAGGGATGTCTGCAAGCACCAATGTACTAACGCGTTTCAAACTCCTGTGAGCGTATGTAGATGTGTCCGTAGGTTATACATGCAGAGTTTTTTGGTTTCCTTTTTAAGGCCCCAGCTCCACGGGGCTGTTTGCTGTGGTTGCAGGCTGGCTGAGAGAGGTGCCCCCACTCCTCGCCTGCCATCCACCGAGTGTGTCGGTGGGCTGGTGCCTGCCACAGGCAGTGCTCCTGCCAGCAGACACCGGGCAAGCTGGCGATTAAACGTCTTCGCAGTTCAGCTTGGGAGAGCTGCTGGGAAGTGCTAGGCACAGTGGTTTTTTTTGCTCACCCTCTTTGCTTGCCATGTTTTCCTGTGCAACCTCAGCACCTGGGCGTGCTGAGTGCCAGCAGGTTTTCCCAGGGAACTCCCTTGTGCCCCACAGCCCCTGCGGCAGCTCAGCCCCTCCGAAACCCCTCGTGGTGGGGAGGGTGTGGGCTGCATGAGGGGAGGCTGCGTGAGCCAGCACTTCAGCTTCTGGGAGGAGGCAGCAGGGTGGCTGGAGGAGACGGCAGCAGTGGTGCTTTTGGGGGGGGGGCATCTGTGATAGGAGAGGTGGGCAGGGGGCACAGCTTGGAGCCATGGGATCCCCAGGGACCTTGAGATGGTGGAAGTGAGCTGCCCACCTCTGATGTTCTGCTCTGGATGAACTTACAGATTTTTAATGTTGCTTTTTGGGGGGAATGCCTACTTTTTTTTCATTTTTAATTTTTTTATAACACCTGCTGTGAGTTCAGCATGTATTCAGTGCTCATGTTGCAACTTTTATTCAAAAGTAATCTGGTTCTGCATGGGTTATGTACTATAAAATCGCTTTACTAGTCATTGAAATGTAAATCGGGATTGTTCTTTCTTGTGACATCCTTTCCCAACATTGCAAAACACAGTTCACAACTAGAAGGAAGAATGGTGTTGGTACGAGCAGGGACCATGTAGCACATGGTGACATAAATCCGTGCATACAGCCACATGCGACTGGGATAAAAGGATTTTTAAGACCAACTCATATGTGGCAAGGAGCTGAAAACAAAGTTATTTCCTTTCCAGCACTCTTCTGGGTCACATCCAGGTCACGCTACAGAGAGGAGCCTCATCACAGCGTAGCACTCGGGGACATCGTTGCCCATGTCACACCGACGAGCAGTGAGAGCCGAGGGCTGCGCGTACCTGTTAGCATCGCCCTCCACGGGAACAGCTCACCAGGACGCTGCATTTAGGGTGAGAGTTGCGAAACTGACAACCTCGTGCACTTGATCATGTGTCAGGCGTGAAAAATCATGAGATGAGTTTAAAATTTGTGAAGTTAAAGTAATGGTAGATCTTTCATTTTCCGGTTTTATTTGTTTTTTGTTTTTAATCCTCACTTGGTGCCTTTCGCAAGGAATTGGATTTGGAATTGTCCATATTGTGCATTGCAATCGAGAAGAGCAGCAAAAATGGGCTTGGGGGTGAAAAAAATAATTCAGGAGGAGACTCTTCAGTGCAAATCACAAAAACCTGATGCAACTCATACTAAAATAGCAAACATTGGCAACGTGAGAGTACGGTTAAACGTATCCAGTCAGGGCTTTGGGGCTGGGCAGCATTCCTAGGAAATGGTCAATGTGTGTGACCTGAAATACCAAATATTCACCCATCTGGGAGCTGTACCCCACAAAACATGAAGCAGTGGAGGGATGGGGACCCACTGGGGCCAAAGCCGCTTATGGTGTCCTGGACGTTTCCTTGCCTCTTTAGCCCTACAATTCCTTTTGCCCATATTTCCCTGGATTTTAGAAAATTCCGCATACTCTGTTTCACCTTTAGTATACATAAAATTGTAGCCAGGGACTTAATGGCAGAACTGGATCCACTGATGTATAGGTATACTGAACGTAATGAATTTCACCTTAAAATAACTACCTCTATAAATGGGATTAGAGAAGTCAGCTTTACAAACCTGGGAGATGGGGGGGGGGGTTTGCACTTTTTTGGGTGTTTTTAAATTAATCCCAGTGAACTTTACTGGCTTAGTTGCATCCAACCATGCCAAAGACCCAGTGCTGATATTAGCAATAAAAACATTATTATTAATGTTGTTACATCAAATTAAAGAAAGTTAGGGTTAGCATTTGTAAAAATATGTAAATAAATAAAAATCCCGTGTTAATGGTGACTTTTTTTGCCATTAGCCGGTGCTTTTGCAGTATTTTATACACTTGTATGGTGTTTATGAACCTGGCTGTGCATTTCTAGTGTTGCCAAGAATAATCGGAGACAAATATAACAGTTGCAGAGCTTTTTTCCTGATGAAATTGTATTGCTGCTTCTAAATCCAGAGCTGGCCTCCAGCAAGGGACTGTGTCCTCTTACAGCAGAAGTGTGCCGTTTGAACTTTGCTATCGTCTAATGCTTTCAAGGTTGCTTGTCTAAAGTGACTTAATTTGTACTGCAGAACTAGCCTTGTACCCACAAACGCTCCAAAAGCCACAGTGAGCCAGGGCAGCAGGGCTATTACTAATTTTTTATTAAAATCCCTTAGGCACACACAGAAGGCCCAAAAGCAGCTTTAATAATAGACAACATACAGCACATTTTTCTTGTATTGCCATGTAATCAAATCTAAAGCTTCTGTTCACTTTCTTTGTTTTACCTAGAGGACCAGCTTCCAATTTAGTTGTGGCCTGCACTAAACTGATTTTTCATTGTAATTAATGCCTACTTTGGCCTGAGCCACTTACACAACTTTCCATTAGAGGTTTGCAGCCATCCGCAGAGTATATTGCGGAGTTACCCTCCCGATCCTGCTACAGTTGCAATTTTTGTTAAACTGTTTTTTTTTATTATTATTTTGCAAGGAATGTTTAAATTACACAGCCAAATAGGTTTCTTTTCCCTTTTATTTTTTCTCTCCTTTCTCCCCCCCACTCCCTCTCTTCCCCCCGCCTGCTGCACCTATTAAAGTGGTTGGGCAGGAGTCCAACTGGAAGGAAAGCCTTTAAGTGATTTCAGAAAGGGCTAGTGGAACTTATTTAGGCCCGGGGTCTGCTGTGGTTAATTTTCAGTCTGTGTTTTGTGCTGTCCATTTCCTCTGAAATACTACCTGGGGTTTAAGGTTCCTCAGCACAGGATGTTAATAGGCCTCTGCAAACATTCAAAAGGCAGCTTTCCCACCACTAACCTTAAAAAGATTGTGGCACTGGGCCCAGGGTCAGATTGAATAGATGAAAAAGTATATGCTGTGCTTTTGCTTGCTCCTTGGACCTTTCCCTGTTGGCTTGCCTGACATTTTCAGTGACTTTTCTTAGTACCTTATTTTCAGCGTGCTTCCTAGAAAATTCTGCTTATTACCTTCCCCTGTCCCCCCTAACAGCATTGCTAAATCAGGAAGAACAACAATTTGTAATTACAGTTTGCTGACTTCTCGGACTCTTCCCTTTCAGCTGTGAGGTGCTGCTTTCTTGTGGCCCCTCCGCACCAGCCGAGCCCCTCCGTGTGCAATCCATATGGCACCGCCACTGGCACCGGACCTGGGGCACGCCCTGCAGATCCGGGGAGAACATCCCCACGGTGAGGCTGAAGCAAAGAGCTAATAACCAATTACGTGTGCCTCTGCCTCTCAGGCTTTCCCCTCCGGCTTAAGAAATGCGGCGGTTTACATGTGCAGGCCTCTGGGCGCTGGGATCACACCCTTTGCAGTGTTCGGGTTTGGGCACTGATGTTCTCGCCCTGCTGGTGGCATCGCTCAAAAGGGACTGAAGGCTGTCGGCTCTGTGTGCACCCTCCTTATATAGTGTAAAGCACATGCACTAACATACATCTCACTTGTACCTGACAAATTAAGCAAAGCCATTGCCAAAAGGTGCCCGGTGTCCTTCAGTCTGCAATGCAAAATTATTGATTCTACTATTTTAACATGTGTGTGATGGCCTCTGAGCCAAGGGACCGGTTGTTTTGGCCTGTTGTGTAGGTGCAGCTCCTGTTAGGAGGCAGATGCATTTAACTTAAGGGCTCACCGGGGTGCAATATTTGGATATCTAGAAATGTGTCCTGCTAGATTGCCTTGGTCTGAGGAAGAGAGGTGGAAGTGATACCTGGGACCACATAGGTCTGCTCTTTATTGTCGTTGTCTGATTTCCCCTTCTTACAGCAGGAAGAGAAAAAAGCAGATTTTTTTTTTTCTAGAATACAGTGGTAGTTCTTTCATAGTTGATAGTAGAGCCAACAAAGTGTTTAAGAAGACTGCCCAGATGTTCCAGGTGTGCAGGTGGTGGGCCACGAGATACACTGAGCAGTGGGTTTAAATCCTGACCCATGCCAGCTGCCCTTCTGGCTTTTGACTCTGGTCCAAAACTTGTCCCATTTACCTCTGACTCATTTGCAAGCTCTGTCCTTCCCCCCACTTCTGTAAACCAGAAGTCCGCCAGGTGAAGTAGATGTTTTTCATGGTGGTGTTGGCAGACTGGTGTTCAGACCGTCCCTGTGGTGGAGGCGTAATGATGCTTATATTACGTGCTACAGAGATGTGTGGAGCTGCGACCCAGCAAAGCAGGCAGCAATTTGAGAGAGCTTTTGGATAGCCTCTCGTGTAAGAGATACTGGTTCATCGTTCTCTGGCTCTGTTACCCCTCCCACAGCACCAAAGGTCTCACCCTTGTTGAAGTAGCTCGTGGATGTGCATGGTGCCATTCTTCCGGTGTAAGGATCTGGCACTGAGGAGTGCGATTTCCAGGGCTGCTTTCTCCAAGAGCGACCTGCAACACCGCGCCTGCTCTGCAGATACAGCAGCTGGGGCTGTACCTGTGCCTGAGTGAACACCCCCTCAGAGCGGCACCTGATATTGGTCTAAACACATTTGTGTATTTCTCCCTGACATTTGCTCTGTTAAAAGGTCAGTGCTCCGCAGTGGAGATGAGAACAGTCTTCCTCATTATCACATATTACTCTGAATTGCCATTTCTGACTCCAGAGTTTCCAGTGATTTCTGCTGCCACATTTGGGACAGTCTGACACAGTCTGCCGGGCTGTAGGCTCTGCCCTGAACCATGCTGCTGGTGCTCAGGGAGAGAAGCGATGGCTGGGGGATATTTGGGAAAACCCAGTGAATTTTGCACCGCAATAAGTTCCATGCTTGTAGTGATGCCGGGGGGTGGGAAGTTGGGGGGAATATGCTGACAAGACAAAATTTAGAAACGCAAATCTGCAGAAAGAAATGGCTGTTTTGCCAAAAGTTGCTCGTATTTCTCAGTCTTCCTATAGAAGTGCTGCTCTGAGTTTGTCATCACTGATGTTAGGGGTGGTGCTGGCAGAGGCAAAACCCCAGGCTGAACTTCAGTCGGTGTTCCTGCTCGGAGGGAATGGATGCTGCGGTCTCTGTGTCTTCTGAATGCCAGGGGGCTGGACTGGGAGGGAAAGGGGGACAATGGCCTATTTTTCTTGTTAAGCTAAGGTCTTGGTGAGGGGAAGATACAGGTGCCAAGTGTGTGTAACAGTGTAGCTGGGTTGGCTTTTGGGGAGGGTTCAGTATGTGGAGGTGTTTGCCCTCTGGTTTTTGCTCCAACCACCCAGTACAACCTCATGAGCATATTAACATATAAAAGGGACTGAAATGATGGGGTGTCGTTCTTGTTTGCATTTATTTGGTTAACCTACAAGCGGGCACTTGCTTGATCGCTGGATGACCTGCCTGGGAGATGGATGAGTGTCGTGCTGGTGCTCCTCTGCGCCCCACATGCTGTGTGGATGGCCACTGGCTGACTTCCCCATTTTTCTGCTGACTGTAAGCGTGCTGTGAGGTGGCCACTCAACGGTGGCCTTGGGAGAAGAGATGATAAACTGCTGATTTTGTAATGGAAGATTTTGGGGAGAGGAAGGACCTTACTTACTTTGGCCTCAGATATGGGTGAGACCTGGGGAGCCCTTCTGCAAAAACAAAGTCAGGAGAACAAATACCACACAGCTTAGTTTTAACGGAGAACTTTTTTTTTTTTTTTTTTTTCCCAATAGCAGCCATAAAGAAAATATACTTTGGAAGCAAAATATTTTTTTCACATTCTTCCCCTTGGTTTTCTTCCTTAATGTGGTGGTGGCGGCAGACCTCAGAGTTGCACTCGGGGAAGGCCAAGTCCCTGCTGATACCTGCTCCTTGGCTATACAGCTATTAAAGGTCACAGCACAGTTACTACCTGAGCTATGGTGCCGGGCTTTTGGACAATGCAGCTTCCAAAGGTATGGACATTCAGAAGAGCTGAAGAAATATGAGTAAAGTTACTTTGCCAGTCAAGCTGCAAACGAACATTTTGGAGCCTGCTGTAGGGGTTAGACTCTGCCAGTTGCAAAGTCACTAGGTCAGCAAGTATTTCTCCACGAGCGGTAAGCCTCTCTGCTCGGCTCTGTAATGCAGGTGGGTTCCCACGAGGGATGTGCCACCACTGAAGCAGGGTTAGGCTGCAGGATGCTTTGACTGTTCCTATCCTGATAACTGTGGTTTGTTCCTCCCCACAGATCTGGAGCAATAGGAGGGTTCCCTGATCAGGAAGATATTTCACATAATTTCCTCGCCCTTGCATTTTTGCATTATAGAAAGCATTACTGGGCCTTATGTTTTAAGATACTTAGCAAATCCCTTCCTGCCAAGTATTTGTAGGCGCTTTGAATACAATGCCTTGTGCAGTTTTTACATTAATCAGTAAAGCAATAGCAATGTTTTGAATTCTTTGCTATTGAGGCTGTGACTGAAGACAGTTGCAGTGTAACAAGATGAGGATGACCTCTTTTTATCTCTTCTCCTGCCTTGCTGCTATAGAAAGTTAGTGCTAGCTTAAACCCTGGTTGCCATTAATGAAAAATTCCACTATTTTTATTAAATTTCAGAATCACCTCAGCTAGCATGAAAAACAATGATATTGGATTTCTTTTTAAAATTAACAATGTATGTAACACAGTAAAAAAAGCTGACATTTACTTAGTGCCTGGAAGCAAAGAGACTGTGAGGCAGACGGCAAACGGAGGCGCTTCTCTGCTCTGTCCTGCAGCCTGCCTATGCGGTTAGGAGGCATGGGGCGAGGTGGCTCGGGGTGGATTGCACAGTTAGGATAAAAGCCAAGAAACACCACCACTATTGCTACCTTTTGCCAGTAGAAGAACTTCAGAGCTCACAGGGAAAAAAAGATTTATTTTAGCAGCTGGCCTGGATGTCTGCCAAAAGGAGAGGGAACTCAGAAGTGAAGCTGAGGATCTTGGTTCAAGGATGCAGGAGATATAAGCTAGGGCTCCAATCACCAGCTCCGATATGTGCCGCAATCAGGATGAGCAGGGACCCTAAACCCCGTTCAGGTTTCAAAGGGGCATTTGCCAGCCAACCGATGCAAGGAATGGGGATGGTGCACAGGGGTCGCAGAGCAAAGAGCCGGCTGGCGAAGCAGCAGGGGAATGCACAGGAGATGTTACTCTAATTTGACTTAAGATTTTTAATGCATGTTTATTTATGATAGAAAATTATGGTATCTGTATTTTTTCCGAGGTTCCTTTGAAATTTTCTCTAGGAAGTGTCTACTGCAATCAGCAAGATCTGTTATAAAAGCAGGGAATCGCTTCATACCTGCCTGCAGACGGTGGAGAGGGGGGTGTCTGGCACAGTCCAGCCTTTCTGAGGCTGGGAGTGTTACTTGATTAACAGTCTGGGGCAACCTAGAAATGAGTTGGCTCCTTCAGCGAGTCTGCAGATGACCAAGAATGTATTCTTGTAGGGCAGCATCGTCATTGCCTTCCTAATTCATTCCTCCTCACATTGTCCAATGTGCGTACCTACTGGATTATTGACTGATTTCTTTTCTTGATGAGTTCCACAGCAGAAAATGTATTACTGTACAGGGCAGGGAAATAAAGCAGGGCTGTGTTACTCGTTGTAATGTTGAGAACGGCTGGTGTGGCATACTCATTCCCGTTTAGGACCTGCTCCCCACCTTCCTCTGTGGTTCAGAGGATGATCTGTTGTGCTGAGCAAATGCAGGACCAGAGACGAGTGCCAGGGTCTCCCTCTGTCCTCATGGCCCTTTGCTGTGGGGGCCTCTACAACACAGAAATTGCTCAAGGCAGATGGGGGTGAGGCTGCAGCTCACAACTACAAACTAGCAGGTGGGACAGGCCCTTGTGCTTCAGCTTGTGATTGATTGGCCTGGAAAATGCATACCACCTGCAAACAGCCTGACGCTGAGTGGTCAAGGGAGACTGTGCAGGAAGCTCACGCAAAGGTCTGTGCACGACTGAAACATCAGCGACACGCGTCTCCTGCTCCTGGCACCAGACTGATTGTAAATATACGTGCTTCCCTTCCACCCCAGCTCCCCAGGTACCAGTCAGGAGCAGGATTTCATCGTATCACGTGTCAGGTTTAAATTCCTGTCTTACAATAAGTGCTTCTGCAAAGGTACTGCAGATTTCTCCCGTTACCTACCTTGGTTGCTTCCAGTCTTGGTTCAGTTTGCTCCCTGGTTTGAGCTGCATGTGCTAAGCACAATGGAAAGATGTCGCAGTGGTCACAGGATTTCCTCCCGCCCACAGCTGAAGCTGCAGCTGCCTCCCTGAGATCCTGAAACTGTACATACCCGTCAGGTATCTCCATCACCGCTGCGACCCCTTCTGTGTAGGGCTGCCTGATGCTGCTTCAGGTGCTCACAGCTTTGTTCAGGACTCTGTGGCTAGACTGAATCATGTAACTTCCCCTGCTAGGTCTGTTACTCCTGTGTTGAGAGACCTCTCCTGGCCTCCAACAAAGTCAATCTGTTGAAGAATGATTTTACTAACATAAAAGGCTACATAAGATATGGCTGCATTATTTTGAGGCCTTTTTAAAAAAAATAAATAATAATCACAGAACTCTGCTGCTCCTTTTCATTTCTAAACTGTCTCTCAGAAATTCTCCATTTTTTTCCATTATGAGGTATATACCCTAAATTAAGTATCCAACTCTTGTGCTTGGTGGACTTCTTGAAGCATGGAATAATTTGGTGATGAATTGATGTCTGGAAATAGTTCCTGTAAGGAGAAGAATCAATAATCCTAATGTTTTATTGTGTCAAGTGATCAGCTCAGTGGACAGCCAGAATGGGCCCAACTGTAGGCAGAGCGGTCCTGGTTCTTTGGGAAGAATTCTCTTCATCGTCCCAGAAATCACATTTTCTGCTGAGAGAGGCCAGGTGCTAGACCAGACAGAGTTATACATGGGGTATCATCTTGGTTGGGGTCCTCTCACCTCCATCATTATGAAATCCAGGCAAGGAATACTGTCTGTAGGATCAGACTTTATCTTTTATGTTCCTGGCTGGCTGTAGGATACCACACAAAATGCTAGACGATACTCTTCTCTGGTGGCTCTGCTCAACAGCTGCACTGATTTTTTCAGGGTTTCCATGAGATACAAGGGTATGGTCCCACAGAATTGAAAGGAAACAAATGGTGAATTAGGTCAGAAGTCAGGGAAGAACTTAGCCTACGTGTAGCTTTGAATGCTGTGTTCCTTTATGCATGTAACTGTGTCTGGTCTCATCTCCAGCAAAGCATTTTGAGGTATCCACATAAAGGATGCTGCATAGGTATCTGCGATTGGCCGATTGGCTCTGATCAGCAGCCAGGTGTTACAGACAGCCACAAAGCAGCTGCCCGATCTCCTCGTGCTGTGCCGCCATAGCAATAAGTAAAAAGTGCATATTTTTGAAAGGCTTTTACTCTTTGAAGGAAGAGAAAAAGATATAATAGCTTTTTTTAAATGTCATGTAATTTATTCTGACAAACAGATGTATTTTGTTGTTGCCATTATCATTTGATGAAATACTTTAAAGCTGGTCCAAGGTGGTGCATTTTCAAATATAATATATACAGTACATCTAGCAGTTAACAAAATTTGGATGTGAAGCATAGAATGGTCATTATTTTTACTGAAAAAAATAAAGGCACTAATTACTTACAGACAAGATACTTAGCACAAACAGATAAGCTTCAAAATGAAAAATTCTCGGTTTATGATAATTATGTTCTCTGCTTTGTTTTCAGAGACTGATAATTTGAGGCTTTAAAATCACCAGGAAGCCATTAATTGGAATTCTTCAATAAAAAATAAATTACATAGAAGTTCATGATGAGTTGTAAAAGCACAGAGACTGTATTATGCAGTGAGCGACGTTGCTCTACTATTTATAGACATGCACAGCTATGTCTAACAGCAAAACTGTAAAGAATTTGAGATGTGCAGATAGCAATTATTCACGGATCCCAGCGATCTGCAGATATTTCAAATAACTGCTTTTAGCAGATCAGCTATCCAATAAAAGCAGGGCTTTATTTCCAAGTGGCACCCTTCTAACATGTTGCTTCTTGTTTTTGACATCTTGTATGACATTACTCTTGCAGAGACTGTTATAATGAGAGCCCCTGTACCAGAGCAGACGCTCCACTCCATGCGTGTGGGTATCGACGGGAGCTGGGGGGATTGTCCTTGTGGAGGGTCAGCGTGGTCCTCCTTCCTGTGCCAGGCTCAGGTCCTGAGTTCTGTAGCAACTGACCAAAGGAAGGTGTTTGATTTCTTTCTTGTCCTCTTGTTCTCAGCTCTCCCTCTGTTCTCTGCTTTCACCTGGGACCAAATCCTTGGTTAGGACCAGGACCGGTACTGATAAAGCTGGTAGAGCAGGTTCAAGGTCTAAGGATCTGCTCAGAGGCACAACGTTTCTCTTGACTTCTGAAGGTGCTGGACCGAGCCCTTGTTGGACCTATGCAAGCTCTGTGGGGGGGACGTTGGAAACCTGCTACTGAGAGCTTCCAACCACCCCTTAAAATAGGACCACTGCTGTCCCTTTAAACACGTGCCAAAACAGTGGGGCAGAGCCACCAGATTTTGGCAGTTTTCCATTGAAAGTGAGGCCCAGAAGATTGTTAAAGCAGTGCAGTGCCTTGCTTTATTTAATTTTTCTCCTGCCATCTGCCCTTCTCTGGCATGTGGATCAGTCCCATGAAGCGAGTGGTCTTTCCCCCTTTCTCAGTGAGAACCGACACATCTTTGCCATTGCTCTGGATCTAGGCCTGAGACCTGAGACGTTAACGGGCCTCAGTTAATTGTCTGGCCTGGAGGGGTATACAATACTGTTATATCCCAGCTCTGCTCTTTTCATGACCACTGACACCCTGGGCTCCTGCAAGGAGCTCTTTAGATAAAGCTAGTAATAAAAGTGATCGTAGGGATCCTTGACACATGCCATCTAGTAAAGGAAACAGAGCGAATTTCAGCTCATTCACCACTGAACTCAAGGGGATGCACAAAAGAGTGAAGTGGCCTTGGTACAGCCTGGTCTAAAGTTACACTTCAGGAGGACGCAGGAAGTATTTCCCGAGGACCTGATCAAAGGCTCTCTCTTCAATGCCAGTATAATGCCTTCCGACTGTGCAGGTAGCATTCAAGGGCTTTGCACGACTCGTGGGCGAGCACAGAACAAACATAATCAATCTAGGTGAGTTAATTCTCACAGTATCACCGACTGCAGAGTAGCAAACCATTGTGTTTAATATTTTGTAGCTAAAATTAATCCAAGGTATCAGGTGATGTGGTGTTTTTCTTGTTTTATTTTTTCCCCCTCCTGTTTGTCTAAATCTGAGTTACTGTGATCAACAGGGAAGGCAGGACAATGCAAGTCCGGGGAGACAAGGATAATGTGAGACAATAGCAGTGAGTCTGCAGGGAGACTGCCACAGTGTCAAGACGAAATGACATAGTGTCAGGAGACAAAGCCATACAATAAAAATATTGGGTCTCTGCTGGCACTTGAGGAGTATCGTAATTCTTGGAGAATAAAACCTACCATACATCATCCAAAATCAATTGATAAGAGATCTCAGAGAGATTAAAAACTGTTCCCTCCCATTCATTAGTAAAGGTGGCTTCTGTCCAAAGCTGATTGTTGGTGTGGGCCAGCTGTGATAAATGTTCCCTTACTCACGAAAAAGAAACACTTCTTAATGAGCTATCATCTTGTGTACATTTTAATTTCCAAATTGCTGCGGTGGATATACAGAGTCCTCCAGAGGTGACAGCACTGCTCAGAGGCGTGCTACCCTATGCAATATTTTAGAGTATTTATTTTGTGGGTTTCCAGAACTTTTTGCTGCCAAACCAATCCCATGACGTGACCTCTGTGTAGTGTTAGCATTGCAACAATAAATTAACTTTTGTTTGTATGTATTAGAGTACTACTTACAAGAAAGTATTCGTATGTGGTGGGTGTGAGGCACCTACGGATTAGGGACTTGTAATTGTAATGACCGGGCACCCTCGGCTCCTGTTTATGTAAGAGGCAGTTACTGATGCTCAGCACCTTTTGAAAACTGGGATGTTTCTTTGTGGAAATAGTTGCTTCCCACTAAACTGGTTCCTCCTGCGCCCCACATTAGTAGTAGACCTTGGGGTATGTGGTACATAGGGGAGTAAAGCCCCGCAAAAAGCAAAGAGAGGATCACTTAGGGCTTCTCCTGTTCCCCAGGCTCCTCTGTTCTCTTTAAGACCAACCCTCAGTGGGTTGGTAGGTAGCAGGGATAAATGCTGGTGATGCTTAGTGGCTTCTCCTGCCTATGAACAGAGGCAGGTGCTTGCAGAGGGAGGCTCACCCCCCTGTGTTAGACTGCCTAAAAGCAGGACCAGGGTGCCCCTTCTCTCTACAGGGCCTTTGAGGGAACAAAAATGCATCTTCCTTCTACATAGCTGTCTTGAACCCAGTCCTACGTGACCGCGGCTGAGGGCTGGAGAAGGAGAAATGTAACCAGTATTGATCTCCAGGTCAGCCTCACACCAGGGTAATTCCTGTCAAGAAAGCTTTGCAGAGCCAAACCTAGGAAGCGGCTTTTAGCTTTGCTTCTGGCTCTTTCTTCTTCACCTCCTCCTCCTCCTCCTGAGACCTCACGCACCCTGAGAAGGGGATGTGCCCTGCCTTAATGTGTAGCAGGGCTCAGTTCAACCCTTGTTCTGTGTGTGGCTTAGCGTAGGAAATGTCCTTCTACAGTCCCCTGTGCTCCTCTGGGAGGGCAGAGACCAGGATGTCCCTTGCAGCAGCTGGAGAGCAGTGCAGAGGAGTTGACAAGGACACCCAAAGCCCACCTGTGCTTTCCTCCTGCATCTCTGAAGTTCGCAGCTCAGCACCGAGCCAGCTCTTGGTCCTCGAAATGTTTCACATGTCCCATCCTGTCACAAACCCCACGGCTCTCAAAGAGCATCGGTGACATTTCTCTCCTCTCTGAATTATTATCAGCAGAGTGGTGCTTGGGCCAATGACAGTGGCACTGCTAAAGGTCCCTTGATGGACCTTGGTGCTCTGTTTTGTTTCCTTAGCTTATTTGGCTTGCAACGGAGACAGGACACACATATCTTTGCCACATCGCAGGCAGCCGAGCTCCAGTCCCCAGCGCCTCCAAGGATTTGAGCATTTTTAGGAGGCATTAGAAGAAATAAAGGAGTTCAGCACATTTTTTGGCATGCCAGAATTTTCAAAGGATTTCTGAAATTTAATGAACTCCTTTAATAGGCATAATTGTCTTGAGTACATGTGAGAAAACTTCTGAAATGGCAGAATTAGGCATGCTCCATTTTGTAGCCTTTCAATGACCTCCAGCAAACGTGTGACCCAGATATGAGAGCCTCCTGTCCACTTGCATAAACATGATGCTTTAAAAAGGCGGGGAAGGGGCGGGCGGGGAGGAATAAAAGAATTGAACTCTTAATGGCACATGGGGAGAGACATACGGCAATTGCAAAACAAATTCAGGAGCACATAGAGAATTGCCTCAAGACTCTGCACTCAAACTCAGCTGCCTCCTGTGAGAGGGGGATTTGATGGTCGTGGACCTTCAATCAGAGCTGCTTGGGGTTTTCCTGAATGGTGGGAAGGGGACAGATCTCCTTTAGCCATGTAAAAGTCTCTGCTTTAATGCCTCGGTGATGCCCAGACCACTGTTACACAACGTATTCAGGACCATGTTGTGGCACACAGGAGATTTTATTTCCTGGCCTTGGTTGTAGATGGGTAGAGGCTGCAAAGGAAGAAGCAGGGGCAGTGTCAGATGGCGATGAGGTGGTATCCGCCTGTGGCCAGCCCTCCTGCCGCTTTTATACCTGCACGGCACAAGAGAAAACTACCTATGTCAGGATAAGCCTAAAAATCTCATTAATTAGCATGCATTTTAATGCATCATTAACTTCCCATCACATGCCTTTCCTGCTCACTTGGTCAAGAGGAGATCTGTGGCCGGATGCTGGTCGCGGAGTCACTGGCCAATGCTCACCGAAGGAGGCAAGCGACCCTTGGTTAGCTTAGGAGTACCAGGGGTTCAAGCCCTGACTGACAGGGCTCCGAATTAATACATCTACTTGGGAGAAGAGGACGAGGTCCTGTGCCAGCACACGTGGGATAACACCGCTGCTGCCGGCCCCGTGCAGCACAGGCTGTGGCTCGCCGCTCAGCTCGCTGCTTCCCCGTTGCTACCAGTCAGGTTTAATTAAAAGCAGGAACTAGCAAAGTGTTGCTGGGATTTAAAAATTATGTGTCATTAGTTATTAACTGCTACAAATTAGGTAGAAGTTGTTTCAAGGAGAGCAATTTCCACGTATGGTGCTGCTAAAACTAGCTGGCATGGGGTGTTGCACAACTTTCCAAAATGCGGGCAACCAGCTTTCTCAGAAGAGCGCTTTTTGGCCACTTCTTGGGTTGTACACATGACCAGGATTTAGCATTGTTCGTACTTGCTTGCAGCAATGATACTTTTAAGTCTGTGAAAACTCATATTTCATTTTAACAATAATTCACAGACAGGAAAAAACATGTCCTTTTTTTTTTTTTTTTTCTTTCCACTGAGCCAAACACTGAAGCGAAATATTGGGCCAAATTATGCTCTGATTTTGCAACTTTAAAATCTGCCTTTGCAAGTTAGCGCTGAATTTAGTTCTTTCCCCTCAGGCATTTTTCCATGCAATAAAAATTTTCCTTTTTTTTTTTTTCTTTTTCTTTCCCTCCCCTGACATTTGGGGAAAATGAAAACTCAAAGGAGGGAACAAAGTCAACTGCTAGATTACAATTATCTGTACTGTTGGCACTGTAGAAGAGAACCGTGCAGAATGCTCACCTTGAGTATCTTGCCTGGAAATCTGCATTATCACGGTGTCACTAGGGCTGCTGATACGAATCAGGCCTTTTGAGATGCAGTAGCCAGTAATTTAAAAACCAACCAAGCAAAGAAAAAAGCAATCAAAACACAAAACAACAACAACAAAAAAGAATAAAAACAAACAAAAAAAAGAAAATAACTTTGAGACCTTAACACTTTTGTTCAGCAGTTGAAAGAGGGAAAGTGGTGAGTTGGTCTGAAAAGTCTCCTCCTCTGCCCCTCTTGCTGCTTCCACAACCCCGCAGGGGAGAGGAGAAGAGTGAGCTGTAATAGGTGTAAAACTGGGCAAATTCAACAAAGTTTTTGTGAGTGAGACTAAAGAGCAGCATTCACAACATTTTGCTTGGCAATCTCCTTATAGGTGCTTGGACCTGAAGACCGGAGTGTGATACATGCAGACAGATTGCTCTGTGCAGGAGAACTGGAGATTTAAGGTACTGTGGATAACACGCCTTTTATCAGGCTAACAAATGTAGTGTGCAAACCATGGTCATTGGCACAAAAAGAGGAAGAAAAAGGTCTTCAGTAGCAGAGTTTTTTATGGTAATCCAGTAAAAGCTACTATAATATCTATCAATGCTAATTTTCTTAAAGGCCAGTATGGTTGAAGGCCTTGTAGGCTGAACCTACACATTTCTTCGGAGTGCATATATATATATACATTTTTTTTCAGAAGTTAACAGATAAATTGATTGTGTGCGTATATATGTTGTGGTTTTTTTTGTGACTGCGAAACATAAAGTAGATAGCAAGGGAATGCAAAGGCTCTTTCTGTTTTACCATCGAGTACAGTAACGGAACAGAAATTAAAGGTGCTAGGGGGAGGTGAGCAGCTGTGGCTGTACTGATACCAATAACTTTTCACAAGGGTGAGTCGAAGCATCAGGATGTCAGACCCTCGTCCCTGCCCTTTTGAACTTCTATAGATCATGGCAAAATAGGGAAGTGAGAGAGAGCAACTCCTCTGCCCAGCAGGGCAGAGAGGAAACCAGCCACTCATGCAAATGCTGTAGATGAGAAGTTGAAAACACACCCTTCTCACATCCGCAGGGCCAGCCGCGTTGGGCAATACCGACACGTGTCAGAGACAGAAACAGGTATAAAGTAACTGTGCAGGGGTGAAGCAGGGCTTCCTCGTGCTGCTCATGTGAAGGGCGTAGCAGGAATTGAGCTGCGATGGGGCCTCACAGATGCACTAAGCATGGCTGGGAGGAAGAAGCTCCACGGAGTGTCCTGGCCAGGCTGGGGCTGAGGCGGGCACAGGTAGCAGCTCGGTGGAGACGTGTCCTCGCCCTGGGCCCATAGCTCTGCCTGGCCCCGTGTCTCTGCCCTGGGTATCCCCTCCGTGCCAGGGTCAAGCAGGGACCACAGCCTGGCTGGGGCTTTCCACCTGGCCCTGCATCGCAGGTGTCGGATGTGGAGCGGCTGCCGCACGCCCCAGTAGCTCTTCAGACTTTTTTGGCGTCTGTCTGCTACTCAGATGGTGGCGGCTAAAGTCCCACCGGGCTCAGGGGCCTCAGCGTGTTAACGTTGCGCAGTGCTGTGTGGTCTATGGTTTGTTTTTTAAAAGCGGCATCAAAATGAGAAGTGAGAGGCAGCTGGCGTGGCTCGCAGACCCTTCATGAAAAGGTGGCCCCCGACTCGCTCTCCTGGCTGAAGACATAAAGTCATTTGCAAAGCTCGAATTCCCCACCGTGACAGCATGGGCTGCCTGTTCACTCATTTTAAGAGACGGAACTAGGAAGAGATGCTCAGACTTGGATGGCACCCAAGTGTATTTTGCTCTTTGGATTAAAACAGAGCACCTCTGAAATCAGAAGTCTCCTGCTGAGGTCAAGAGGTGCTGCTGCTCACCTGCCAGCTATTTCTGCTTTATTTCTTACTGCAGTGCCTCAAGGTCCCAGACGAGACATGAGTCCCACTGTGGCAGGAACCATGCACACCCCATTGAAGAAAAACATTCGCTGTCTCACAGAAGTTCAGATTTAAATAGATGAGGATGGGAGGGAAAAAAAGCTAAGTGACTCTCTCAGAGTTGGCTGGTGGCAGACACGGGACATGAAGCAACAGACTGGCATTAAGCAACAGCAAAGAATGGCTTTTTTTACATGTTTGCATGGTCAGCATTGTCATTAATGTTATAATTATTTATAATTGACTGGGAAGTTTAACAGCATTGCATTGACATAGGCTGGAAACAGCTGTATTTGCAGAAAGCGCCTTTATTTCCAAACAGCACCCCGTCCACTCAATGGCCAGTTCACCTAAGCAAAGGAGATATTCTATGTGAGTGAAAGAGTTGTTTAAAAATGTGAAGACCTCTTGTTTTACATCAAGAGACACATTTTCAAATAGAGAAGTGGGTACATAATATCTGCTGAAAGCCCCTGGAAGTAAGAGTGTCATTAGTATCTCTGCAAAAGTTGCCCTGTCTGCACTCCTCTCACAGTGCTTCGGCGACAATTTGTGAGCAACACCTCGAGGCTGATTTCAGTAAGTGAGGTTCTGCCGCCACTCCCCAGCCTGTATTACCATATCTCAGTTGTCCAGGATCTGCTGTTATTCAGAAAGGGATATGTTTGTCCCCTCCCAAAGCCTTTGTGAGTTCTGTAGGTTAGCCCCCACTTTATCATCATCTCTTTCTTAAAAGTGTCTCCAAGGATGTCAAGGTGTTTCTGTGACCTGTAGAACAGCGAGGGGTGGTTGCCCTTTCACGCACGTTGAATTTTCACCCACACAGCTACTGATGTTGGGGTTTATCTTTGGCTGTCAAGAGTTCAAAGGGAAGACCTCGTCCGAGCTTCCCTGATGGTAAATATTGCGTACCTATAGCTACCTTCACAGTTAGCAGCCATAGGATAAATTTGCAGAATTTTGTTTTATATTCAGCATTTTTCCTTTTCCAGCAGTAGTTAGCCAATTTGGGTCCCACGCCTCAGCTTTAATATATTTTAATGTTACTAGGTTGCAAAAAAAAAGTAAAAAGAAGTATGTTACCTCTATTTAGATTTTTTTACAAAAAACACCTTAATTCTAATGGCTGCCCAGGACTTCTGGGAAAAGCCCTGCTCACACAGCTCCCAGAGTTGCAAGTAAATGTATTTCAGTCACATTCCCTGACACAGGCCACTGTTCACCCCAACACTCTGCTGCTGGGGACCCTGGAAAATAAAGTAAAATGCTACGCTCTAGTGCTGAGAGGTAGAGATGTCCCTTTTAGACGAAGTATTCAAACAAGCTTCACAAACACCAAGAAAACAGGACTAGGGCAAGAGCCAGGGAGCAGCATCCTGCCCATTGCAAGAGAAACCAGCAAATAACGAGTTTGTTAGAGGAGAGAGAAAAGGAAAGCTGACCTCTGTGATAAGCATGGAGGTGGTGGGAGCGGCGAAGCCAGGAGGCAATTATCGCGACTCTCCAGGATGAAGTGGGTGCAAGAGTTAGCGTAGCCCAGCAGTGAATTTCAGCAGCAAAAATGGATCATGAACAGCTGCAGGGGTTACTGCCGGAGACTGTATCAGAAAGAAGAAAAATGGATATTGCCTGCAGAGGGACTCGGCACTTTATTGGGCTTCCAGAAGTCGGCTCCAGCGCACGCAGGAATTTCTGAGAAGATGGTTTTCCAGCTACTTTAGATTCACTGCAAACAGGTTTCAAGTGATAAAATTCTTTTGGGGATATGGGCTATAATGAATGATCCGTTTTAGAAGAGGAAACAAATAGTTGGATGTTGCAATGTTTTAGCAGTGAGAAAGCCATTGTTTCCAGATTTGTATTAATGATACAGAGTAGGAGGAGAATGGTGAGATGACAGCGTTTGTAAATGAGGGAAATGATCAAAGATCAACTGCAGTCCCAAGAGGAAGGGTGAGAACTGTTCAAAAATACTAAATCTGAGCTCTGATTCTCACATCCTTTAGGTTATTTTATAACTTTATTTTTTTCCTGAACAGTTTCTGGGCACCTCAACTCAAGACGGTGCATTAAGCCAGCGTACCTTTGTTATTTGGCCAGCAGCTAAACCCAGCTTCAGCTGCTAACACCTATGAGCCTGGAGTCAGGAGAGACTGAAAGGCTTGAGCCCTGTGAGTGATGGCCAGCCAGCGTTATTTCAGGAATGCTGTCATGAGTGCAGCTCACCATGTGAGCAAGCCTGGGTATTACTCACAACTTACAAGAACAAAGCGAGGAGCAGTATTTGAACTGAGTCTTCTGAATACAGCCATGCGAACGATACTTTGAAAGGAGAAATTTCCTGTCAAGATCCATTTATATGCAGCACCAGGAAAACAAATTTATCTGCTCTGGAGATCTAGATCTGTAGGCAAAAAGATGCAAACTAGGAAATCCCAAAACACAAAAAGAATTATGTTGCTCAACTAACATTATATTTCTTGCATGATAATAATTATAAACAGACGCACTGCTTGATGGTTTACAGATTTATTTCTCTTCTTTACTTAGTTCAACTGAAATTTGTAAAGTATTTCCCTTCATTTGCAGAATAATTGACTTGTTCTTATGACATCCCTGGGCTTACGATACAAAGCCGAGCGAGACCTTTCAGTCAAGGCCGGATGTCTCTGAAATGAGCACTACAATTTCATCACATCTTGCTGGGTTTGGTACAAAGATAACTGCTGCGATGTAATCACCTGAGCCTTGCAGAAAATGACGCCAGATGGATGGAAGGGCTGCTTTTACCTTTACATTTGCTGAAACAACAAATCCAGTGACTCTTCCTATTACACAATGTCTGTAGGGATGCCAAACCCGAAAGTTTTAAAGACACAGAAGTTTTACAGAATTACATGACGAGGAATGGCAAGAGAAAACTTCCCATATCTAAAGCTGTGCAAGCTCTTTGGGTGACCTGCTCTGCCACCAGCTGCCACATTCATGACCTGTGCCACCACATGGACTTTGTGTACCTTCTTCAGCCCTTCTGCATCATGTGCTCCCACCACCCCGAATTGCCTCATCTTCTCTGTATAAATTCATTTCAGCTGTTGTGTTCTTTGTGTGAGTTCGCTGACTTGTTTGATGGGGTGCTTGGTGCTGCCTTACCACAACGTTAGCTTTGCTGTGCTGCGTCTGGGCTTTGCTGCTGGGTTCCTCCTCAAGCAAAGTTCTTATGACTACTTGGCCAGCCCCTGGCACCAAGCTTTTCTCCAGTCGGAGTGAGGGTGCACATGTGCCCAAACTGTCCCTCCTCCCTGTCAACTTGTCTGCATCCTGCTTGCAGGAACATCGTCCCACAAGTGGCCTCCCCTGTACCACGGGCTGAGCAGCCTCTCGTGTCTCTGAATGCATGTGCGGGTGCCTCACTTCTTGGGTTTTTAATACGCTACAAAATACCTGTCTGTGTATACAAACTGTCAGTCCTCCTGCCATCACCTTCTGCCTGGAACTGCAGTCCTCATCAGACATCTTTATGCAGCATTTCAAGTGTTATTCTTGGCCATAACGTCTCATTCAGCTCAGCCCTTTTTCCCCAGTGATCTTTCACTTCAGTTTTCCATCTTTATCAGAGCAGGCAGCTTTGTATGTAAAATGTGTTTTGTTTTCACTGCTTTGTATTTGTGTAGGACTTTTTTTGATCGGGAAATTGTGTTTTCCCTGAGGACTGCTCTTCTTCATGCTGCCAGTTTGGTCTCTGTCTCACTGCCTTGCCTTCCCAGGGAACCTCCTGCCTCCCAGTGAGCCACACTCTTCCAGCTGGGCTTTTGACCACTGCATAAAGACCCCAAAAAGAGAAGAGAGAAAAGAGAGCCTGTTGTCACAGTCTTAAATTGACCTTACTAGCTGTGCCTGCTGCCATTGTGGGTCTTGCTGCAGAAATAGGAGGTCTTGCCAAGCGGAAATAGGAGGCCACCTCTTACGTGTTTTGGAGAATTACAAGAAATATTCATTGCAAATCAGGTGTTAAGATATAATATGTGCACATAGAGCTGCAAGAGAACATACTAGTGGCATAATCCTTTTTATGGATAGTGTAATATTCTGTAAAGATCTTAAGTATAAATATTTCCACTCTTGGACAAATGCTACCTGAAGTCATTCAAGGCTGCAGTTCACTCAAGGGCAAAGCTTGGGCATGTTTCCATTCTCTCCTCAACAGACAACTCGGATAGCTCCATTGTATTCACCATTTGCTCTTGTGCTGCCGTTTTCTACCCTTCTTGGCCAGCTCCTGTTTCCCAGCAGGGCAACTGGTAAGCAACCAGTATCTCGTTGTGATGATTTGTCTCAATTCATTTAGTCTTTGTCTGTAATCAGATGAAAATCTAATCATTAGTAGAGTTTCAAGAGCTTTTTGCATGGGTATCGTCTGTTGTCGTTTAAATCTGAGGAAATAAAAAATAACAGCTTCCTAATTTTTTTCCAACCTTGCAATTTTCTGTCTCTCCCATCTCCTATTACTTCCGAGTATGAAGTGGGACTATTTTCATACAAAATGTCAGCAACGACAAGAGATGGTCAGCTACACAACTAATTAAGCAGCAGTACAAAATGTGATGTACCTTGGCACGTCATGGATGGTTGGGGCCAGGCTCCCGTGGATGGCTTGTCTGGTTCTGCCATTAGAGTGACACCAGGGAAAGATTTGGCACATGCTGTAAAACTAAACCCTGACCCAGCTATGTGCAAATGAGAGAGAAGCAGCTGTTTAAAATGCCTGATGATGAAGTCAGATGAAGTCATTTCAATATTGATTGAAATACCTAATTGTACTGGCACTGCTTACTGTGGACGCGTTTCCTGCTCGGTGACGAGCAGTGGGGTTACACAGCTCAGACAGCACCAGGTGGACTCTGCAGCCTTCGCTCACCTCCAGGGGCAGGGCTGGGAGACAGGACGGTCCTGCATGCGGGGCATCACCCTTCAGGCCCTCTTACCCTGGGGGAAGAACAGACCGGATGCAAATGGCTGGCGATGTGTTTGTTAGCCCAGGGAGTAATGACCAGAGGGTATTTGCCTCTCCATGGCCAGCAGCCAGGTAGCTGCCAGTGAAGCGTTTGTGCGAAGACTCCTGTAGCATCTTCTGGCTGACAAACCCCGTTATATGTCTGTCCTCGTGGTCAGGAGTAAACATCAAAATTCTTTGCCGTAATACCCTTTGTTATACATAGCCAAAGTTGTAGCCTTCTTGTGGTGGTGGTTTCTAATCTAGCATCCAATGACATCAGGAATCCATCTCGAGATGGGGAAGGTTCTCCACCTCAGCTACTGCTGCTTAGGCTATTTGCTGCCACCAGAGTCCATATAAAAGTAGTTTAGTGGCAAGCAATATCCGAGGCAAAAAATGGTAGTAGCAGCTGCAGGAAGCAGAAAATCCTATGCAACTTCTAGTCCTCTCTCGTGTCACCCAAGCTGCTTTTCTGACTTCTAGCAATGTTTTTTCTTTAATTAGGTCATGTGTGACCATTGTATATAAAGTGCAACACAATCCATTATGAACGGTGTTTTGTGCTGGTGTGTCTTTTCACTTCTTAAGTCTTGTATTTTCTTCACTATCCAGGTTACACTGAGATGGAAGGAGGAACTGGAAGAGGGAAGATTAACCTTTCACTGGCCACAATTCGTTCCCTCTTATCGTGGAGGATTCGGCAACCCACCCCCCTCCAATCCAGCCTATCTGTCTGAATTGCTGAAAGCATAATACTCCCATATGAGAGATAAGTAAGTGAGCTCTCTTTCTTTTCCATAGGGATGAACTATAGTGTATGCAGATTATTAGGAGAAGAAAATAATATCAGAGAAAGGTGGCTTTCTTAAAAGGCATCAGTAGCATTAGTGTCATGTGTGAAGCACCCATTTGTGACAACTGTACAGACCTTTCAATGGAAAATTGTGCTGTGCTACCTTTTAAAGTATGAAATGCTAATTTTGGATTTACAGTTTTTGAACTGGAGGGCTGCATTTTGCATGGAATTTTGTTTAATTTCCCAGTGAAAAAAGGCATTTGAAACACAACTGCCTACAGCCAACTGTCAACAAAAATCAACTGTAATAACACGCAGCCTGTCACTGATTTATGTGGTGATGTGGTAATCTTCTCAATTTAGCTGGATATTTCATCTTCATACAAAATAGCTGAAAGTCTTGCTAGACATTTATGAATATCGGGAGGTACTATTAGGATGATAATGGGGCAAGATTAAGGAAGTGTTCACTAGTTCAGAGTGCCAGTTAAAGAGACAGGGAATTGAGAACTGTAGATATGCATCTATATGGCCCATTGGTGTAAGTGAAGTGAACTTTTTATTTTCAGAGTTTCTTAGGATCTGGGAGACAGCATATTGAGTTCCATCTGCCAGGAGATCATCTTTCTAAAGGGAGACTGGGGGGAGCAGCTATGCACATTTTTTGTTGTTGTCGTTTTCCCTAAAATCTATTTTGTTTAGCAAAGGGTGGGTTGGAAATCTTAGGTGTTGAACATGGAACCAAATGAGCATGGGTGCTCTTATGGCGAACAGGGTGCTGGAGTCCTTTGCCCTTTTCTCCAAAGGTCTGAGCCTTAGATGTGGCCACACTGCATCAGGCTGCATCTCCGTGAGGACTGGTGAGTAAGCTATCACACTCTGCGTGTTACAGCTAAGAAAAGTAATTGGCCTCTCATAAAGAGCTAGAACTAATACAGACAAAATGATACTGCAAGACTTGAGCTGCAAATAAAGAGACAAGTTTGTGTTTTACAAAAATGTATAATTTACCAGGCATTTCATTATGCTGTTTAAAAAGGCAAAAATGATAATTGAAAATAAATGTGGCTGCCTAGCTACAGTATATGCTGCCAGCGTTACTGGAAATAGAAGCGCTTTCTTGCTGAAGATAGTTAAAATTTTGATACAACTTCTGTCTGCAGATTTGTATAATGTATCTTGTTAAATTTGTTTCAGTTTGGATATTTGTTACAGAGAAACAGGCAAAATGTGAGGATCTGTCTGTGTATTTATATACCTAGGGGTTTATACAATTATATTAATTATTAACAGCATGTTCTGCAGATGCTTGCATCTGCAGAGCCTGAGTGAGGATACACGTTGTTGAGTTTATTCAGAGTGCCCAAAGTACAGCAGTTATCTTCAAGGTTGCCAAAGATATTCCATTGCAAACTCTTGTCTTCTGGGAAACACGGTTACATATATAAATATACCCAAGTAATGTTTTTGTTTTGTTTTGTTTTCCCTGAAGCAAAGGGAACTCTGAGTTCCAATTTTTCTTTGGCAACGTACAAAGATGGGGCTATCTGGGGGTGCTGAGAATTACCAGAGGAGAAGGAGAAAATAGGTCCACAAATTGTCATTGCTTCCACTCCAAAAACTTCTTCCCAGTCTCTCTCATTCTCTGGCAAGAACAAGTTGCTACAGACACAGTGTTTCATCCATGTCCTAATGCTTGATTCTACCTGCCGCAATCCTGGGGCTCTCCACACCTAAATTGGAAAAAATCTCTCCCAAGAGAGTTTTTGGGGAAAAAAAAGAAAAAAAAACACAACAACTCTCCTGGGAGAGAGTTTTCTTCTAAGCCCTTTAATTTCTCTGCAGAAAGCTGGAAATATCTCTAAGCTCACTTCTTCCTGGTGTCCACTTTTGCCCTGCAGCAAAAGGCAGTACAGGTTACCCAAGTTATGAACGAAGCGGCTGAGTTTCCATTAACTCTGGAATTAAACTAAAAAAGGAAAGAGAAGAGGAAATTTTGTGATTTCCCAAGGCCCTAGAGGCTTGACATGGCGAAGCTGGCTTTAGAGGCACTAAAGGTAGAAGCAGAGAAACAGCAAAACAAAGAGAGAGGCTTCTGGGGACTCCCATACTGCAAATCCCCCAGGGTGGCTGGGATGGGAACACAGTCGACCAAGCACTAGGAAATGAATTGATCAGAAGAAGAATTATACTTCTATGTGTGTATAGATTTACTGTTTAGAATTATATTTTTTTCCTTTCCATTTGGACTCTCTTGTTATCTGTAGACTCAGCCAGGGTGCATTGTTCAGGCAGTCGTGGTTGTATTTGGATGGGTCAGGCCCTATGAATTCACTTGGCCTTGAAGCAAAAAACTCATCATGAATAATGAAAGAAAAGGAAAATAATGCCTGAGACAGAATGACTTTAAAAATGATAAATATCTATTCTTTCCCTCATAATTTGCCTCCAGACTTTTCTCTTTTCAAAATAGCTTGCCATTAGCAGTTGAACTTTCAATAGGCAGTACTTCAATGGAACTGGTGCTCTGAAGCCAAAGGGAACATTATTATTATTATTTATTATTATTTTATGAAATCAAGGTTCATTTTGATAAGTTCAAAGCCCTAGATGAATATATAAAGGACCAAGTTCTGCCCTCGATCACATCTAGTTGGCTCCAATTGGCCACTTGAAGCACAGCAACATTTGCCACAGAGATGCTGAAATTCTTGAGACCATGGAGGTAAACACCACCACCAGGTTCCCGTCCAATAACTACTTACAGAAAAGCAGGTCTCTTGCAGAGCATCACAGAGGGGATTTACAATCATGAAGGAACAGAATATATCGGGGCTGGAACTGACTCGCACTGAGTACTCAGCAATTCTCGGGGGCTCCTGCTCAGGTTCCCAGTGCCTCATCTCTAGGCAGGAAATTTCCTTTCTTTGAGGCTTTTATTAAAGATCAGTTCAGGTAAATGCTGACAATAAGCAAGCAAACCTGTTGAGCCACAAGTCCACAACTTCCCAGGCAACTGGATGCCTCTCTCTGACATTTAAGAGAGCTAACAGCTGACGAAATTATTGCATTTTTTATCCTTTTTACTTAAAATAACAAAAAATGCTGCTCTTGCAATTGCATTTAGGTTCATTTTCAGCAGAGTACTCCTATATCCCATCCCGAGTTTTTCAAGGCACCCAGCTGTTAAAGGGTAGGTTCCCGTTAAAGTAACCTCTCGTTAAAGGAGGCCTTTTTCCCTAGTGCCCTGACCAATCCTCACTCTAATTCCTCGTCCAGAGCTTTGAAATAACCCAAAGAGCTCTATCTCGCCCAGAAGGACTTCTACACCAGGATTTGGGGCGTGCTGAGACAGGGTTTGGAGAGCTGAGCTGGCAGGGTATGAATGTAGAGCGTCTGCAAGCAATAGTGCTAAGGGATAAAGAAACTGAAATTCTTTGTTTTTAAGGGAAATATTCAGCCCTTTGAGTTGATAGGAGTCAAGTAGTGCCTCTCAAACATCTATGGAACTGTTTCCACTATGGTTTGAGTTGGAGTTTGCTCCTGGTGAATGCAGCTTTACTGTGAACTGCTTCCAGACACCGATGTCTTCAGCTGCTTTGCTGTCCCTCTGAACATTTCCATCTAAACTCCAGGTGGGTCTCCTCATCTTGGGCTACTCTGAACTTCAGGTAAGTCTGTTGTCCCCTAAAGTCTTAAAGCTATGTAGCGTGGTAGTGCTTTGAGGTTTTTTGAGATGATAAGCAGAAGAAGTTGGATGCCTGTAGGACATAAAGTTGCTCCTTTCTATGATAGTTGCGAGTTGAAATAGTTGTTTAATATGAAAGATGGTGATTTTTGTCTTTGTATGGTGATTATTATTATTATTATTATTACTATGCTTCTATCTGCCTGCCTATTTTTAGCTCCCTTTATGTGATTCTGCTTTGTCAGCATGGTTAACTTTCAGATATCCGTATGGAAGAGATATGCCCATCTTGTGAGCCTTTACCCAGCTGACTGTCTGTAGATAGCAGCAAGATTTTATGGGAATTGGTACTTTTAAGAAAGTCAAACTTCTTTGATTTTCTGTCAAAATAGTGGATGATGATTTTGTTTGTAATGGTCAGACCTGTCAGTTCTGTGAGCATTATGGTCTTTGTTGGACATGAAGTCAAAATTGTTATAGTCTTAAGCAATGCTCCTGTTGACTATGTGGGTAGCTTTTTCTTAGGTAGACATCTCTACTCCTGCAGACACCTCTCTAACTTTACCTGCATCACTCAGTGAAAGTACCACCATTTTGAAGTGAAATGTGCAGAAGACACTTTAGCAGCACCTAGGCTCTGACTGAGATTGGTGGCTTTATCCCTGCTTAAAATGGGGGCTGCCCCAGGTTTCCACTGCATCTTTTTCCTGGGGTCCCTGGTCTTGGAGGATGGTTGGGAGAACAAAGGGTGATCTTGTCCTCCCTGCCGCAGTTTCAAACCCAACTCAAGGCATCAACAGGAGCTTCAGGTGTGCCAGCTAAACTCAATGGTGAATTGGCAGTCACAGCTGACCTCTGTTAAGACACTTAGTGGGCAAAGGACAGTGGCCAAGCCCTGAGAAGCCACCTGGACCTCCTGTGCTTTTTGAATCAGGCTCTGAATTTTCCCTGCCTGTGCTGGGAAGTGTGGCGAGGCCTTTTCATGTGTGTAGCAGATAAAGCTGTTTTTGTTGTCCATTGAAAGCATGGCAGCCTCTGCCTAAATGTCTGAACCTGTGTCAGGTACCCCATCGTGGGGACTTTAATGGCTCAGGGGAGGAGGGCTTATGGGGCAAAACCCTTCCTCGCCGAGCCCCCCACCCTGATTTCAGGGGTTTCACCTGCAGTGTATGGCTGTCAGCTTTTTGAGAAGTAAAAATGCACTTGAGTATTATCTGCAGATATAATTGAATGTATGTACAAATCCACTGTACATACACCTGTGCTGCCTCCTCAGCATGCATAAGTATTCCCTGCATGCGCATGTGTTCTCTGCAAGCTACACTACACATTAATAAGACAATCCGTATATTGCATTAGGACATACTGTATGCAGACAATGCTCCAGGTACTGAATTTTTATTTTTTTTTGTAAATCCTGAAATATGGCTGATATGGTCCGCTGCAAAATGAACCTATATTGGAAATGGCAAAATTGTAATGTAAAATATACTGGGGTCAGTGGGGTGTGATGTTTTTTGCATACATTTTTTCTCCCTTGACCCATGCCATTCTCCCGCATATAGGGGGGAAAAAGCTTCATCTCACACAGAAATGTGATGTCCTTTACTGCCAGAGGCTGTTGCTGTTTTAAATGAGGAAAAAGCACAATGCATGAAGAAGGAAAATTAAAGCATATTCATTTTGGAAATTAGATACGGTGTCAGGAGACTCTCTGGAAATAGCACGGTTTGAATGGAGCACCAGTCTACAAGACAGTTCACTGAACTTTTGACCACTATTTATACTATGGGAGCTTTTGAAATGGGAAGACAGCAAAGTATTTTATAGCTGTTTAATAGTGGATTGTGGTTTTTACTAGACATTTATCTTCTCTTTGAGTGTATGTAAGATAAGTAAACATTATGTAGTGTAATTGCGTTACGTTGGAAGCACTTTAATTTAGGGTTGGTTTATTTTCCCTATTTGCGGTACATCTCATCTCGAGCAGCAAAGCCACCCATCTGTGCAAGTGGGTGCAGTTGCCACCTGAACGCCTGACCCCATCCCTGATGTGTAGCTGGGGTCGTTCCTGGGGTCAGCATTGATCTAAGGGATGCTTTTGCTGCTTTTTGTGTTGGGGAGGAATGTCTAAAACGGGGGTGGCCGTGGCCCTGGACCATTTGAGAAGCTCAAGTAACTTCTAGCTCCAGGCCTGCCTTAATCTCACTCTCATTTCTACATAGTGAAACTCATTTTCATTTTGTATAACAGCTTCAGTCCCTCTTTAGCATTCCAGGTACACTAAGCAATATACCCTTCCAGGGCTGGCAGCTATCTCATTACAATTGTAATGATGCATCACCAGGCAGACATGCATGAATGAAACACTGTTTGCAAAACCAAAAATGCGTTTGGGGTATTTTTAGGTCCTATTAACTTGGGCTGTTGTTCACGGAAATAATGTGGAAAGATCAGAATTTTGGTGTAATCCAAGTGAATCTGGTCTTGGAGCAGTTTTAGCCCTTAATTGAGACTCTTCTTTCTCTTCTTCCTTCAACTTACACGTAAATTTGGCTCAAATTGACAGGAATGTTGCACTGTAGTGCTTGGTGTCAGAGGGACCGACCACATGAGAGCCACGCTGCCACCATCAGGCGATTTCGTGCAGCTGAGGGTTCAAATGGAGCTGTGCAGCACGGTGTTAGGTGTGCACAGCACTGTTTTCCTTACACCCTGCTGCCCTGGGGATGATCATAAAATGGATCTACTATTGCTTGAAACTGTGAAGCAGTACAATAAAGTCTCTCTCTCTTTTTTTTTTTTTTTTCCTTGTGACATTAGGAGAAGTCTAAGCTGATGGACACCTATTGTGTAGTGATCTCTTTGTCTTTTGTCATTTAGCCCTCCATATAGTGTAGCCTACATGGGGAGGAAAAAAAATTCTCCTTCTGCCATGGAAGATGCTTTTCTTCCTTGGACCAGAAGCTCCTCTCCTATCACTAGCCAGTAACAACCCTTCTGTTCATCCTTATGTCAAAGCCACACTACAGAGCTAATAGAGATCGCTGACAATTAGAGATGAGCTGAAATGATTTGGCAAACTCCGGGTGCGTGTGAACCTGAGGGTGTTCTCGGATCCCTTCGAGCCTGTTGGGTGTATTGCCAGCCGCATGCTTCCCACGTCCCCCATCCTAATGGGGAGAGCAGTTGGGATGATGAGTCCAGCTGGGCCTGGAGGATGGAGAAGAATGAGAGGGGGAGTCTTGATAGTGAGGCATCTCTCCCCTCGGAGGCTGCTCTTTGTTGCTTCTTCGTGCCAAGTCGTCCCAGGCACTGTCAGGTTTCTTCCCTCTGTGCGAGATGAATGTGACAATATCCAAGGATGGCTCTCTGTCTTTTGCTTGTGACTAGCTAGATGAGGTGTATCTGGAGAGACGATGTCACTTGAACAGGCAAGATGGACAACGTATAAGACGGTATTTTTACAAGGGCTACAATTCCCTATCAGCTAGCACATCATCATTTTTTGTTGTTTGCTGTTTTGTTTCCTCGTTTTTACAGTGAGTATTCTTGCCCCCCCCAAGACTGATGAAGCATTTCAGTCTCATGCTTCCAGGTTGTCCAGTATGATATAATGAAGTATCTTGGTCCTTATTATGCCAGAAAATTATGGATTGACTGATAATATCATGCTTTCCTTACTGGTTATTCAATTTGAGACTGCTTCAAGGTAACCAGTTCAAACAGTAACCCAAGTATTGAACCTACTGTTGAACCTACCTTAACGTACCCCAAAATAAATGCCTCAAAATTAAACCTGCATAAGGTGATGGTCCATCACTAACAAAAAGGAGCTGGCTGATGGCTAAGAGGTGGCCAGCAGCAGTGTGTTTCCACCTTGAAAGACTGAGCTTACCTTTTATGCTTGCTGCAGCCCTGTGCCAGCCAAGAAGGGTTTCGCTCAGCCCCAACTAGCTGTCTGTGGTAGTGTGGAGAGAAGCTGGCTCCCCAGCTTCATTAGGGAGCTCTGCTGCAGGAAAATTGCTTAGGGAATTTTGGTAAATCATTTGAATTCCTGTGAAACTGAAATGAAGAGGTGTGTTTTCATTATTTTATTTTATTGTCTATAAGGCTCCAGGGTCTCTTTCTCTTTCATCATGGCACAGAAATCTGTACTTCAGTATTCCCATCTGCCAGTGTGCCTGATATTTGCAGAGGACTTCAGAAGGACTTCAGAGCCTGAAGTCTAGAGAAACTTCTCACCTGCACCCTGGACAGATTCGTGCATATGGAAACAGTGGTGGTGAAGAGCAACAGGTGTCTGAAAACTAGAAATTAGTAAATTTCAATTTACATTTTGCAGGCATGTGAAATATTTCTGTCCAGCCTCTAGAAATGTGGTGGGGGCCCATGCTGATAGTTCTCTGTCCTATCCTACATGACTGCACACATTTTGCTGTGGAAAAACACACAAAACCCAGACCAGAGCTGAGGCCCAGAGGTAATCAAACAAAAAAAGCCTGAATGACTTGGCCACGTTGTTTGCATTTTAGACCATGTGAACATACGTTCACTGCGTGTGAACAGATCCACAATAATTTTAGACTTGATTGCTGTTCTTTATTAATAGAAATGCCTAATGTAATGCGGTGTCAATGCCAAGTCCTGACAACCTTTCCTTTTTTTCTTTCTCTTTCAAACATAATGCATCGAAGGCCTGATCAAAGTCTCCCCCAGCCTCTACTTGCTTAAGATCTGCTTGCTCAACCAGGGCACCTTGTCAGGGTGGAGATGATGCTGTCTCATCAGCAAATGCTGTAAATATCACTCAGATGATCTTCTTAGGCTGAAAATAGCTTCTGTGGAATGCTAATTTAATATAGATTCATAAAATGAAAGGAATTGAATGAATGGCAGTAGGTTTGTGAATAATTTGAAAATTGAAGCAGTGATAAAATTTGTCAAATAACATGTGCTCTATCAGTAGTTTGCTGTGCTCTACGTAGTTACCAAATGGTCTTGGTTCTCCATTAATTTTTGAGGAAAAACTGGGTTCTTTTTTTTTTTTTTTAGCTCCATCCTTTTTCTATTTCAAGGGCCATTGTTTACTTTTGAAGTGGATGAAAGATGAATTCAGGCTACGTTCTGACATTACAATGAAATTGTCGATAGAAATCAATGACTTGTCCCACGATGAGTTAGGGTCTATAAGGCAGCCTAACAGGGTCCTTATATCTTCAGCCTCCTTCATTGTGCTACCCTCCTCAGGAGCCATGCGGCTGTAGTGTTATTAAAGGTGTTGTCATACTTAAGGGGATTATAATTGAGTTTAATAAACCAGGAAGCTGAGGCATGGCACCCTAATATTGGCGCCAAAGTTACAAAGCGTCATATTGTCTGCAGAGCCTGATATTTGTATCTGCATTTATTGACCCTGGAGAGATAATATAAACAGGAGAGAGAGGAGAGAGGTCAAAGAGCTCACCTTCATCTGCTGCGGATCGCCATTGAGCGGAGCAGGTTTGCACACCCTGTGCTGAAATACCACTGTGTCAACCCTGTCCTCCCAAAGACCTCACCTTACCTGGCTTTGGCTGCTTTTTAGCGTTTGCATCGGAATGACAATAGGATTATATAGCCTTGGGAGTGCCTATGGTGTGTGCGTGGAGTCACCCCCATGAAGATGTTGGTGTCACCCAGATGTCTGCTGGTGGGGTGCATGTTGGACATGTGCTGTGCAGACTGGGTGCTGATGGGTTGCTGGCTGCTCCCAGGACACCGTGCAATGCCTTTTTCCTTCCCGATGAAGCAAGGATGTGTCCAAAGCTCCCACCTCCCAGCCCATGCTATTCACAGCCCCTTTGCTTGGGGCAGCTCAGAGCCAGTTGTCCTCTCCTGCTGCCTGAGCTCTAGCTGTGCCACTGTGGCTGGGAGGACCTGGGTGCTTCAGCCTCCAAATGGCCTGGCCTGGCCAGGAAGGTGGTCTCCTTCACCCAGAGGGATGGTGCAGCCATCTTGCTCCCTGTGCCGCCCCCAAATTCAGCCAGATTGTAAATTACACAATCTGGCTTCAGGCTGTTTCCGGAACAGAAGCGCCTTCAGCTTAAACTAGCTCAGCCCCAGGAAGAGATGGCCCTAAACAGAAATTATTATTATTATTTTAATTAAAAAAAAAAAAAAGAAAACCCAAAAGAACATGATTTATAACAAGATACAGGAACAATTTATTCTCTCTCTCCGTGGATTAGAGAGGTGGTACTTGGAGCAGCTTGTTAAACAGAAGTGCTTGGCCCCTGGCCTTGCACTGCTGTTTAATGATCCACTCTTCGTGTGCCACCTCTCTAATCCATGGAGAGATAGGTACAAATTGTATCTATAATGTTATATTACTTAACAGTATAATGTATTATAAATCATAGAATTGCATCCCTGCCTTGTAATTGGTGAGATGTGTTGCATGAGAAATCCCCTAATTCAATATAAAGTGGTTACTCTTATGCATAACTACCTCTCTGGATCAAACCAATTCAGCCCAGAAGTGGTGAGGGGAAAGTTAAAGCTTTTTTTAATTAAAAAAAGCAAAAAATATGACTTGGACTGGCTTTATGGGCGCCTCACTGGCTTTATAGGCCCCTGCCCTCGAACTGGTGTTTAACAGTCCCCTGCTTGCGGGCAGCTTCTCGCAGCGGGAGCAGGTCTGCAACAAGCACTGTGTCTGCCCGCTCCTGTTTGTGGGGTTGGGTGGGGATCTGTGGGGCACCCCCGTGTCCCTCTGCAGCCCCCAGAGCACAGGAGGGGGCAGGGTGAGTGGCTGGGGGTGTTTCTGCAGTGTTATCCTCTCGGCACACAGAAGAGGCTAGAAGATAACCGAATGTAACATCCCTGGGTGAGGAGGAAGGCTCTCTCCAAAGCTGTTTTCTCCTTCCTGGAAAACCCAGGTGAGGAGCTGAGCAGAGCACAACCTGGCATTGTTCCGATGTGGCAGCGATGGGCGCTGTCTTGGCGTGGGGTTGCATGAGGTGCTCTTAGAAACAGATGTATCCCGTGGTCTGTAGGAACCTCCTTCTGAATGCAGGATTTCCGTGGGTACCTGTTCATGGAGGATGCGTCCACGCATGCGGTCCCTTAGCACTAGGGCTGATCCCGATGTGTAGGGGTAGGCCTGGCCCGCCGCTGGAGGGAAGGAGAGGGGTGTGTGCAGGGCCTTCAGCACGGCCCTGCTGTGCAGCAGTGCCCTTCGTGGTGCCCATCGCAGCGATGTCGCGGCACTCCTGCACATAAGGTGCAAAACAAGGCGTTAGGGGATTTCCCACCCCCCAGGACAAAGCCAATGTCTCGTCCTTGGATGGTGACCAGAAACAACTGCTGCTTACAGGGAGACTTGAAACTACCAAAAATATCCTCATTATGCAACGCTTTATCAGTAAAAGAAATATTTTTCCTGACCCTGCTGGTAATCCACCAGTGTCCTAAAGCCGGGTGAGTGATGGGCTGGCTGATTTATGCTGTGAAGTTGTAACTACAGCTGTCCGCTCCCCGCCCCCCCAGTAAATAACCAACCTTTCTTCAATAAATAATAAATAAACCCTGCAGCTATTCTAGACAAACTATGCTTAATTAAAGCCTGTGACACTAAAACAAGTTGCCTCTTTTTTCAATTAGAAAATGCACTTGTGGCAGGAGGAGAGAATTCAGAGTAAGAGTTTGTCTCAAAGTGTGATGGAGATGGGCCATGAGGAAGGCAAAGGAGACAGCGTCCTATGGGGTTTTACCAGCGCCGGGCTGAGACTGGGGGCTCTCAGTGGGGGCGGCAGGGTGCTGGGTCCCTGCACCCTGGGTGCTGGCAGGGCTGCTGGCCTTGACATAGTGTGTGGTTCCCCAGAGTGCTGCTGCTTGGCAGTCAGAGAGACACCCAAAGTCTTCACACCTCCTAGAAGCAAGAAGTCTGGAAATCCCATGCAATTAGTCATGTTTTTTTTTTATTTTTTCTCTGCTTAATTTTGGTTAACACATCGATGTCTGGGGAAGCCACTTTCTTCTAACAGTCCTCAAGACTCACCCTCAAGAAGTTTGGTAGGCTTAAAATGAAGGAGGAAAAAAAAAAAAGAAACTCTCTGGACCTCCTAATGACTAAACTAGTACACATTTGCATCGTGTGGGGAGCACGTTGGTCTCACTTTTGGAGGCATTGCCAGGTATGTCAATGAAGCAGAGCAGCCGTGCAGCCATCCCCATCTCCTCCTGAAGGCACGGGGCAGCCAGAATTACTGACTCAGAGAAGTTACTTAATGCCTTGTCTGTTTATGTAAAGTGGGAAGGCAAGAAATTGCCTTTGTCCGTGCAGCGAAGTGAGGAGGCAGAGGGCCCTTTCTTCCCGCTTCTGCACGCCGCAGCCCTGCCACGAGGCAGTGCCCTTCGCTGGTCCTCTGCAGAGGGAAGGAGCCAAGCTGTTTGTGTTCAGCGTTTGTTTTGCTTGGTAAATAACACCCAGGGAGAACCTCAGAGATCCTGCTTGTATTTGCAAACAATGAGTTTGTGTTTTCTTTCTAATTGGAAGGTCCCATGAAGGTGGGGAATGCGCAGAATTGGTGCTTGTTCCTGCAAGGGGTCTGTAGTTTTGCCATGCTGCTTCCTCGTGCCTCTGCGTTTTGCTTTTGAATTTATTTCTCTGTAGCAGAAAAAGGTGCCACCAAAACTCAGAGTGATTATTTTTCAACACTTTTTACCAAGTAAAGCCAGCAGAATAATGACAGTACTTCTCAGGGCAATCAGAGGAGATTGTTTTTCACCCCTCCCCCCCCTTTTTTTTTTTAAATTTATACTTAGTTCTGCGGTACCCAGATTTCCTTCCTTCTCAGGTTGTTTTGCTTTCACTGGGCATGAATCATCTACAAAACTCATGTGCTGTTACACATTTCCTTCTTATCTCCTCTTTCTAGTTAGTTTTGCCTTCTCTTATAAGTGAAAGCCTGGGGTGGGAGAGCAAGGGAGGAAAAAAAAATCGTTACTGGTTTCTCACTGGAAGCTCCCAAAGAATTACATGATGTGGGGCAAAGTATTTTTCTCCCGTGACTGGCTGCAGCCCCCTGTCCCCCCCCCCGCGAGTCTCAGGGTGCTGGGTTTTCCTCCCTGCACCGGCCATGGGGAGCGACAGGCCGGATGAGCAAAAAGTAATACAAAGCAAAAAAATCCCAAACACCCCAAAAGCCAAAGCCCAAACCAAACAAACAAACCCGGCCCCAAATGCTCTTTTCTCCGTGAGCTCTAATCAGTACTCACATCGTACGTTTGTAAAAATGACTGCCTAACGGGTGAAAAAAATCTATTTCTCTGGCAGCATGCACTTAGTCTTAAATCAATCCAATGCAGTAGGGCTTTTTTTTTTCCCTTCTGACTTTTCTATTTATTTGCTTTATACGACAACAAACTTGCCGTTTCCTGGACCACAGCAAGCAGCAAAGTGCTTTGCCTCCTCTACTCCCTGCGCCGTGGGGTTATTGTGAGTAGGGTGTAAACGCAGCTTCACTCTGGTGGGGTGTTTTTATATGCGTGTCTGCATAAAAATGGGATGTAATGATTTTGAGGATTAAAGGTATGGTCAGAAACTTTTTAATATGGTATGAAATACTTGCACTGAGCGCAGCCCTTTCTTGACCCTCCAAGACCTCCATACCGAACGTACAATAGCAATAAATCCTGGAGCAGATTAAGCAATTTCCCCATAGTAATGTGTCTATTGGAGTTTCAAATAACCCAGAGTAGCCTGAAACATTTGGATATTCCAGTCTGTATCCCTTCTGTATGTAGAAAGTTGATGGCAGGGCAGCATCCTGAACTTTGACTCCTTGTAAAAGTTTAAATTGCTGTCCTGCTGGGCTGAGTGAATGCTAATTACTCTGCCTCTCACAATACATCCAGACTACTTATTTAAAAAAAAATCCCCGAAGACACTGCTTTTGCATGCCAAATATATTGCACTCCACAAAACGCACAAAATAGCAGGCCTGTTTGCATACAGCCAATGCAATTGCAAATTTGATATTTAGCAACCTTTAAGAATGATTTCAGTTCTGGGCTGCTCGTGTGAAAGTCCGTAGTGACGCCAAGCAGCACTCGCCTCGGCATCGCCTGCAGCAGCAGCTGCAATGCACAAAAGCCATGCGTGTTTCTCCTAGGGCCACAGAGCGTGTCCCCAAAACAAAGATTGTCTCAAGGCTAAGACTGCGGGCGTCTGAAATGAGCAGAGTTTCTTGCAGTCAATTAGGAGGATTTTCTGGGCTCTTGGCAGGGCAGACGTTAGTCAGAGGCACGTTCAAAATAAGGACAAAGCTGTGAAACACAAAACAAGAGCCAGGCAGGCTGCGTGTCTTCTTGGAGATGTTCAAAATCTTTGATGCTCCCTAGATTGGGGTCTAATAATTATTAACAATTCTGTAATAACAATATTAATTACCAGGGAAGCTGAAGTTCACTCGTGATTGTTCGGTTCCTTTCAGCAGTCATTAAGCACAATTAGAAGTTCGGAGCTGATGAGCTCCTGGCAGCAATGCTCTACCCGAGCCACTCGTCGCACCACTGCTGCAGAGCCAAGCTGTGGGCCAGGGTAATGTTTGGTGGAGTTTGTGCTGCAAACATGGCATCAGCTTACCCTGAAAAGAAATAGAAGAAAGACAAAACCCATGGATGAGCCAGCTATGGGAGGTTTATGAGTGAGGATAGACAAGTCTCTGGGAAGTGAGGATCTAAACAAGTGTCGGCCCCTGACCCCCAGCTCTGCCTGTTTCTAGATTGCTAGTGTGCAAGCTCACTTGAGCGCGGATCTGAGAGCAACCCCAGAAGCTGTTTGTTGGCAGCTTGGACTCTGCCCGGGACCAAAAGAAAAGCTTCAAGTTTTCCTGAGCTTTGGTAGGAAGTGCAGGCATTGCGGTCATGATTATTTTGTCAGGGACCTTGAATCAACTAGAAAGTGGTGCTGTGTTGTTGGCTTTTTCCCCCCACATGCAAGGAGCAAACTTGTTTGTTTTCAGCCAGAATGAGTCTGCACTGTATGACGATGACAATCAGGATTTGGTTTTTGATCAGGGACACTGAACAGCTTTGGGGAGGAACCCAGGATAAGTACTTTAACTAGAAGATGGTCACATCAGCACTGGCCCTTCCCAAGGAGAGGTCCACCTTTAGGAACTAAAACAGCCTCCAGGCAGTCAGTGAAGTGCATCCTGCCCATTGCATCTAGCCTGAAACGTCTTGCAGGGAGCCCTGTAGCCCACTGTCACTTCTCTGGAAGGGGCATTTCTCCCTGTGCTCAGGAGCAGTGCCCAGGGAGTGTGCTGTAGCAGACGCAGGTGACGGTGGAGGTGCGGTAAGAGCGTGGCTGGGATGTGTTGGATGGCCGTGGTGTTTGTGTGACTGGGCTCAGCACAGCCAGTCCTGCAGCGGAGGGGAACGGCTGCTCCTGTCCTCCTAGAGGTCCAGATCACGCTGCACAGAGTGTAGTTTTCCTGCTTCCGCCAAAAGCAGTTCTTCCATCCCAGTGTTTTTTTGACTTCTAAATATTTGCTACTAACTTTTGCAGTTTTTTTTTTTTTTTTTTTTTTTAAAGAGACCCTTTGTAGGTCCCTCACCTGACCTCTGTGCGCAAGTTAAAGATGGAGGAAACTGGCCGTGGGTGGGAGGGCAGCTCTGTTGCTTTTTTTTTTGTTCACCAGTGCAATTCATTTCCATGTGTTTCTGCTCAGATGGGTTGGGATTGTAACAAAGACCTGCAGAGCTGGTGGCTGGACTCCCGGCACAGCTCAGACTAACCTCAAATGCTTTAGCAAAGTCCTGCTGCCTTGTGAAGACAGCCTTGGAAATGTGCTAACTGCAGTGACCCAGCTGCTGGGATGTCCCAGGCTGGAGGGGGTGATGCTGTGGTCCCCTCAAAGATGGTCACCAGCCCCTCTCATGGTTTGGAGCAGCCAAGACTTCACCGTGCCCTGTGGCTCTCCCATGACCATGCAAGGAGGTGAGTGTGCTGATGGCACCGGGCTAAAGGGATAGTACAGAAATAGGTTAAGTCAAAGACGTTCCTAACATGCTACCCACCAACTGTTTTTATGTAAGGTACATCTTTGAGGGAGTGCAAATAATTAACTGGGGAAAGCAGGAAAAAAAAAAGGGAATTTCATGATATTTCAGACTCATAAAAAATGTCACCAAGTCAACAAACAGAGTATTCATTAGGAAAAATGTGCTTAATTTCAGACCAGGGATGTGAAAGTGCCATGAGAGTTGTTCTTGGAGAATTTTAGCCCAATCAGAAGAGAGAAGAGACCACAATTATTATGGGAGCCTGTTCTTCTGAGAATGCCAACCCAGTTTTGCAGACCCATGAGGTCTGAGCAAATCTCGAATAAGGTCTGGCTGAGCAACTATTCTTCCCGTTGCTGTCTGCAGTGAGTGAGACAGGAGTTTCTTGCTGTTTTCAAAATCAGCTGTAATGTTTAACCTTTGAGACTCTGCTGAATAGAAAGACGGGGAATAGCATGATGGTGAGGGCTACCTGTGTTGATGAGAAGCTTTAAAGTCTCACCTGCGGGTAAAGTTTGACTTCAGTAAGCTGGCTGAGTTAGGGAAGCAGATTTCACACGGGGCAGGGATGCAGGGTTGGAGGGCATTATGTACCAAGACTCTCGGTGATGCTCAGGCCATGACAGCTGATCACAAATGTGCGCGGAGCATGCCTTCAGGACGTAATGCTCGGAACCAAAATGGAACCCATCAGACCATGGGCCCCAGCTCCTCCTTGGTGGAGCTCACAAAAGGTCACCTAAAGCTTGCCGTGCCAAATGCCGAGCCTGCAGGCTCCTCGTGTGCTTTGCCCTCGCCTGGCGGGTGCGAGAGAGATGCGCCTGTGTCCTGCCCCGCTCGTGCATCGCCGCGTACCGGGGCTGGTATGGTAACGTACACAATGGTGGGGTGGTGCTGGAATTAACAACTCGGTGTTTCAGATTACTCCCTGGATTTATTAACTTCTGGGAAAAGAAGTTATTTCTAGAGCCTCTGCCAACCCTCAGTTTCTAGTAAATGAGAATATACCAGTTCTGGGACTTAGGATGCTTTATGAAAGGAGGGGGGGAAAAAAAGATGAAGGAAAAATGATTTTGATCTGAGACAGAAAATCAGACAAAGGATTACCCGTGTTGTTTGAACAGACAGTGCATAAACATTACTTTATATTAGAAGGAACAGAGACTTGCAACATCCAGGAAACTACTTTATTCACAAAATAAAACTAGGCCCATTTCTGCTTATTCAAATACCACCCACAACTTTCTGGGGAAAGATCATATGCAGAGCGTATTTGGAAACATTATTAGGAATGCATAAAGTACAGTATTAGTCAATTTTATATGCTCAGTTGCATGAAATCTGTGTGTTTAAAAAATATAATAATTTGCATTTCATGGCTTTTGATAACCTCAGGAGTGCACTTGAAATTCAGCACATGCCCACAGCACCTCCCAGCTCACCCCATTTTTAACTGAAGACCAATGGTTTCTATTAAGGGATCAGGCAGGGACTCTGACAAGCCAGTCAATAACTATGTGAGGTTACTTCATTAATGCTATAATGGCTGATAGAGTGAGAGGCAAAAAACAGGTTCCTGACAGCAGCAAATGAAAATGATAGAGATTCCTGAAGCAACGCGCCTTTCCTTTGTCATTGTCTTTTGCTTGGCTTATTCAAAATGTGGCATTTATGTATTCAGCCTTGATGAATGTTGCAGGCTTTAAGTACTTTTTCCATCTCTAATGCAGTGCCGATTGCACATTGTTCTTTCTTTCTCTCCCTCTCTCTCTCTTTTTTTTTTCCTATAACCTCTGCTGTCAAGGCGTTGCGGGCTGAAGGGTTGCAGGCACCGGCTAAATAGCTTTTTTGCTGTAAACGGTGAGGGTGACGGGACGATGCATCATGAGCGCCGGCGGGGTCAGGCAGCGAGTGGGTGGTGGAGGCAGGAGCCGCAGCGAGGTGCTGCCGGAGCCCCTGGCCTGGGCACAGCCGAGAGCCAGGTCTTTGGGCAAGAAAAGCAGGGGCCAGCACCCTGGGTGCGACTGGGCAGGCGGGCGGTGCTTTAGGAAGGGTGTTGCACCGTGGTGTCCCTCTGGAGCAGCTCCTGGGCTTCCCCAGGGCAAGCAAGGGCTCCTTCCCCATCCCAGAGCTGCTCGGGTGAAGCCGGCCCGAGGGGCATCGTGTCTTCCTGCTGGGGGTGCGTCAGGGGAATGGGGCTGGGTAATTCAGCTGCTTTCAACATTTTTAAGTATTGCATATAAACGCCCACGTTATGCTTGGAAACATGATATTCTTACAGTTTGCTTTCACTCTTTTGTTTTGTTTCATTTAACTATTTATGGCACCGTGTGCCCCGTGCTATTATTTTTGGTCGCAGGTTCTTCCTGCGAGTCGCTTTTCATTAGCACAGGCAGACCGGGGGGCCGAGGCAAGGCTCCTGCAGAAGCTGGCACCTTTGGGTTTGTTCTATGGAAAAAAGCCCCCGATGTAGCAGTGGCCAGCCTTTTAAAAGGCGATGCTAAAGGTGCGACACGTTTCATCAAACTCGTCAAAGTCTCCATATGATAAGTTACAAAAATATTTCTTGTTTATTGTTCCATTCTCATAATTATTGCAGATATCGCAGCCATATGTTGAGTGTTTTTTATTAAAAACAATCTATTCCTTTCATAACGTGTTTGTGAAACCTGGTAAATACCTGCCTGTCCTTTGCTTCTCTATTCAAAGGCAATTCTTTGCTTACCTAAAACCAGTTTGTTTAAAGCCAGCTCCTGTAGACGTGGTCACCGAGGCTTCATTCAGCGCAGCGCTCAGGCATGTGCCTGGCTTTAAATAGTCCCCCAGCAGTCACATTGCCCAGGCAGTATTCAGCACATGCCTAACTGTCTGCTGACTCGAGCCTAAATATCCAAATAATTAGATTAATTTGTGGCTTGATAGTGGAAGACTTTTGGCTGAGGAAATGAGAATGCAGAAGTATGTAAAGCAGCTGCAGATGTGTATTTTCCAGCAAACTTGGACAGGGCGAAGCAGAGTGTTGGTCCTGGCTGTGTCGGTACACCCAAATGCTGAAGGGCTTTGAGCTTCTTTAAGGAGTAGCTTGGGTATGAACCAAAGCTCGGTTTTAAATCGTTTCCGCAGCAGAAGCGGAGAAGCTTGGAGCTTACTTTTATTTTTTTTTTCCCCTGGTTATTATTTTGTAAGGCACTGGTAACTTCAGGGATTTTCCCATGCTTAGCGTTTAATGGCAAGAGAGCCAAGTATGCTGTGGCTACTGGTGTAAGCCTACAGGAGAGATCTGCACTGGCAAAGTGCCCTGGGGATTGGGGCGGCCAAAGGATCCACACAGCACAGAGGGCGGCCCCTGCTTTCTCCAGCGCATCCTCTGGAGGTGCTGCTCCGAGGACTCTGCTCACCACAGGAAGGGGCTCCGGCAGGGTTTGGGTCCCTGGGCATCTCCATCACCCCCGAGATAACTGTGCTGCCCAGTTAGTGTCCAGCACGTGTCCTACAACTCGTGTTTTGCAGGTGCCTGTTTCTCTTCATAGCCTCGAAAGTGAAGCCCGGTCACCAGCCTCCGAGGAGGAGGAGGGAATGAATGCCTCCTGGTGCTGCCGGAGCGGGGATAGCATGTCCCGTGGCTGCAAACACCAGAGCAGCGGCAGTCCCGCGGGGACCGAGCCAGCATCCCCGCTGGGACCGTCCCTGGACGAAGGCTGCGGCCCAGGGGTTGCTCAGAGGAGGGGGAGTTGTGCAAACACTGCTTGCCCCGAGCTGAGACAAAGCCCCTCGGGGAGGCAGCTCCAGGAAGGTGCAATTTGCGCCTCTTTGCAGAGGCAGAGGTGTGAATTGAGTGAGGAAGCAGCCAGGCTGGGGTTCACTGACGGGAAACCACCGGGATTGTTTTCCACCAGGCAGGCAGGAGAAAGGGGCAGTCGTTTTGCCCTCAGACTCCAATTTACTGTCTTTATCCAAAGTCCATTTTTGGGTCATAAAAATCTGGGCAGTGGGTTTATGGGTGGCTGGGAGAGGACGCAGCCCTGGGTGATGAGCCACACGTCTCTGCATTCACCCTTTTTAGAATTTCAGAAGGAGTTTGGATGCAAAATCATGTCATGTCAAATGGAAGCAAAGATCTGAAACTATTAATATGTTAAAATAGCAGGTTTTTATGTGCAGGTCTGAGTGTTGGTGGAATCCTTTTTTTTTTTTTTTTTTTTAATTTTTTTTCCCCCTTCAGAATTGCTCAGGAATACCTGGAACATATTTTCTTCTGCATTTCACAGGAGACATTGCACCTATTTTACCTGCCCACATTTACAGAATACTCTGAGCACAAAGGAGGGCATTTAATGAACTTAATGAATCAATCAATTAAGGAAAATTTCATATGCTTTCCATGATCTGCTTGTTAATTCAAGGCCAAATTCTATTCAGTCCAGCCCAGTAGTCCCTAGCAGATATAATATTGAAATACATCAATTGTTATATGTGGTATATTTTTAAAAAGAGATATTAATCAAAGGGCATTAATGCATGTATTACACAAAGATAGGGACAAGTAAATGCTTTCACGGAAATGATATAATATAAGCATTTTAAGAATCTTCTGCAAATTAATCTGCGTTCATTTTCTCTTTCAAACAAAAGTTAGACAAATTATTGCTAGCAAACAAAAATCTATTTCAGACAAACACAATATGTCCTGAAAGATCCAGTTTGTCATGCCAATAGCCTTATTGGCTGTGATTTGTATATTAAAAAGATTTTAATTGCCCAGGTAAGTGCCTGCACCTGCTAAGACATTGAATATTAGAGCACTTTATTCTAATCTCTTATAATATAGGGCACACTTCACCCATAAAATTATTCTCTACACAATTATAGCTCAGTTTTGCTGAGGTAGAAAGTGCAACTTAATAGTTTGGTTTTGCTCATTATTATTAAAATCATGCAAATTAGGATCATTAGGTAGCAGTTGTGTAGTTAACTACTCGATGGCCTGGTCATTGCTTTTCCTTTTCTTCCCTGCAAGAAATGGCATGGATGGAAATGTGTCACCTGCCCACCCTGGGCTCTGCTGGGTGAGAGCGGGGTCCTGGAGCACAGGGAGCTGCCTCTGCTGCTCCACCTGCGAGGGCAGCGTTAGCTGTGGTGGCATCTCCTGGAGTTCAGATTCGCCCACGGGTTCATGCATTTGCTCGTTGCATGCTTGGATCAGCGTGGTTATGGAGATGGGCTTTAGAAATGTTCTTTCCCCCGTTTGGTCTTCGGAGGTGAGTGTCCCCTCCGTGGTCCACCAGCAGAGCCCTGCGGCACGGCCAGTGTTTCCACCAGTGGATGATCCAAGTTTGTCAGCAGAGCATTGCTTTGAGACCTGGGGTGGTGATAACCCAACGAGAAGGAGGCTGTGGCAGCACAAGGCTCCCTTCCAAGGCCGAGATGATTTTCTCCTGATTTCACCTGGGAGCACATCTCGATTCAAAGGGCTTCCTTCCAAATGAGACTGCAGAAAGCTGGTAGCCCTCTCCTCCCCTAGCAGCCAGGGGCCTCTGCTGTGCCAGAGGCTGAACGTATGGCACACGTGGGCATCAGCGTGCCCTGTCCTACCCAAAGAGTTGCTGAAAAACGTGTCCAAAGAGTAACTGGGAGTCGAGTGTGTTGCACTGCTTGTGGCAGCTTGACTGCAACCTCAGTGCAAACACGCTGCCGTCCCTAATTGTGTTTTTCGTTTTAAATTGAGGTCTTTGTTTCCTATTGTTGCTGTTCTCTGCATGGTGTGAAGTGCTTGAGCTAGGCAGTTCGGCTGAGTGATGAGAACCTCCGCTCTTCCACTTCATGGATTTTTGGGCATTTATGCTTCAAAATTTAAATGCACATTGAAGCAAATGTGTGTATTTAAATGTTTCGGGAAGAAGGAGGTTTCTTGAATGAATGCCCTTGAGGAAACTTTTGCCCTTCAGATCTCCTCCCTCAAATGCTTCCTTCAGACATCTGTGACCTGCTCTCCAAAGGGAGCAGGACATCAGGCAGCCGCATGGGATGTCAGGGAGCAGTGGCGGAGGTAGTGACATCTTTCCCAGGAGGAACAGATTTTTTTGGAGGCACCATTGTGGCACCAGGGCGTAGCACAGCTCTATCACACACGGCTAAAAGCTGCAGTCAGGATCTTGCAGCCTCTTATGACCCCTGAGCTGTGATAAAGTGTGGGTTAAACAAAAACTATGAGCTCTACAGCATATAATGAAGGACATGAAGCTAGTATGCTGTAAACCAACCTCCATATAGCAGAGCCATGCCTAAATCTAACCATGGGGTCATTTAGGGATGCCTAGGGTTTGTTTTGACCACTGAATTATGAGCTTTGAGTTGCACCCAGTTGCCCTGAGGGTTGTTACACATCCTTACACACACACAACTGATGATATCTCATTTGAGGAACAACACCGTATTTTCTATCTGACTTCTGCATCTTTACAATTATCCTGTTTATTCCTGTGCTGCTCAGTGTCCTTTTTTCTCCATTCAGAAGTCCCTAAAGCTACTTCGCAGTTTCTGGAAATGGAGTTACATGTAATATCGCCATCAGGGTTGTGTGAGCTGCTTGCTTTTCTCATACATCATCTTTTCTATTTAACTGGGAAATTTGTGATTTCAAATTGTAGTTTTGTTCTGAATTGGAACAAAAGCACAAAGTTGAAATTGTCTGTGAAAAACACGTTTCTTGGACATGCTATTTTGAATTAGTCAAAATGTTCTAGTTCAATAAATCAAAAGGTTTCATTCCAATTATGCATTTCTTTTCTTTTATAATTAGGAATATAATGTAAAGTAACAGTTCAGAACAACTTTTTCTTTTGCAATGAATAATTGACTCGCTCTGTTCAAATGAAGTTTAACTTTGGAGTTTATTCTCACCAAAACACTGTGGTTCAATTTGGCTCTAAATGAAATGCTGTCAAAATGTGCTTGTTCCCTGCACCAAGGCCCGCTCTGACAAAATGGGAGTTCCTGGTGGAAAATGCTTTACCCCAGCTGCTTTCACCAGCTCTTGTCCAAACCCCAAGGTCTCTAAATAAAATAATAGTATTCATTGCTCTCCCCCATGATACCCTTGTTGAAAGAATCCCACACAGCCGAAGGGGAGTAATGCAGATAGTTTCTGTAGTTCTTTATTGCAGCTACAAAATACAACACGAGTGGTCTGTGCTACAGATAGCCGCTCAGATTAATCGCTGGAGGAACTCCAGTGCCTGCAGTGGGGTTGCTCCAGGAGTGGAGCTGCTTTCATCCAGGTGGGTTTCTCTGGATATCACAAGGTAACTGCATGGCCAAGGATTTATCATTTTTGCAGGCAGCTCCTGCAGGTCCTGACGCGTGATGCTGTAATTATCAAGGTGATCTGTTGTATTTTGTCATACGAGAAGGAGGAAATAGTTGTTCTCCTTAGCTATGTATTTTATAAATGTTTTCTTCTGTGGATTTGGTAAATTTAGTAAAAGAAGCAAGAGGATATTTTTCTAGCTAGCATTTTCACAAGAAAAAGCAAAATATCCCAACTCTAGAATTGTCAGTGCTGTGGGAAAACGCTCTTTCAAATGTCATTGCTGACCACTTACTATTCAGCTCCCCAAATGTAGACATGCTGGTGCTCAGTGCATGGGTGGGTGCATGTAGGGGAGAGGTGTTGGGGAGAGGAAGACCAGAACACTTGGGGTTGTATGCAATACCCAAAGTTGGCCGTAGGTGCTCCTTTGTAAGCCAAAGAAGAGGGGTGGCACAGCTCAGGCACCTGCGGCCGCCTGGGGCTGGCAGCCTGGGGCTGCCCCTGAGCACAGCCCTGCCACTGCAAAACATTGCTAAGGCAATGTGCAAGGGTCTTGAAGCGGTCATAAAAGTAAAGGACCTGAAATTAGGAGTAAACATACCTCTTCAGACAGCTGCTTGCCAAAGCAGTGAAATCCATCCTTAGCAGATCTGGCTTATTAACTTGCTTAGGAGCAGGGTTAAAGGTGTTTCTGGGATAGACAAGAAAAGCTGCTGGGGTATGTGTAAGAGGATTTATTTGGGATATTTTAAGTGGAAAGAGTAATGGGATGAAACTGAGCAAAGGAAAACTTAGAGTGATGCCTTGGAAAAAACAACGGTCTAGTGATCTGTGGAGTGGTCTCCCAAGAGATGGAGGGAAGACACGCCAGGCTGGCCAGAGAAAACTGAGGTGGGAACAGGCTGAAACGGAAATATTTTAGTTGTCAGCAGGACGAATGAGGTGTCCTACGGGATTTTTGGAGTGATCCAAAGAGTGTTTGTATTCATGTTTTGTTTTGTAATTGACCAAAACATATACAGCAGAGTCTCGCAGGGCCGTGCTGAGCCAAAACTCTTGCTGAAGTCAAATGAAGAAGAACTTCAGAGTCTGGCCTGCTGGAAAATGTCCACGGGTGAAATTGTAGGAGGTACAAAACACAAGAAATTCCCTCCAAAATGCTCATTTTGCTGTACATCCTCCCTACAGGGGACATGTGTGTAATTAGCAATTGCTTCCAGTAAATGGCTCTCTGATCATGACGACAATCCAATTTGAAGGAAATTATTGTAAAAACACAATTTATGGATGGGCCCTTACACTAACAAGCGCCTCGCCTGTGCAACGCCTCTGCTTGCAACTGAACGTTTGCCAGCCCTCGTATAAACCGCTCGGTTTATGGCTTGCCTGCCACGGGCATCCTACAGCATGGGGCGGGGGAAAGAAATCCCCTTTTGGAGTCGCCTGATCTTTCCCACCATGACATTTGATGCTTAACGGGCACCGTGGCAATGTGCGAGGTCTATCTCTGTATTGGCTTTGAAGGATACAACCCATGAAGAAACCTCTTTAAAAGGACTCTCTTTTATTTATTATTTTAAGGCACTTAGAGTAATATCGTCTCTTGATGTGCTGCTGATGTAAAGTCCTTATTGTTAGATGTCCCATGGGGGAAATCCCTTTTCCTTCTCACCAGCTGGAGCATCTGGGTTTGGCATAACTAAGGAACGAAATCCTTCTCCCCTTTACTCCATTCTTCAGACTTCAGTGCATTGAGTGTCCTCCACAAAGTCTCTCCCATATTCCAGTGCTGCAATGGATGAGTGAAGGGTCCTTGACCCGGTTGTCTTCTCTTGTCCCACATGTCACCGGGGTTCCCATCCTTGTCCACCCCACAGAGCCTCTGGGTCCTGCTCTTTCCAGGGCCCTCTGTGGTTGCACCAACATCACACGCAACACACAGAAGCAGACTAATGCTCTTAAAATGCTGGCACAGGGGGGTTTCGACCAGCCTGGCATTGAATTTTAGCCCCCATCAGAGCTGAAAGTGCCCTGTCTCCGAGTGTCCAAAGGGAGGAGACTGTACTGAAAGTTTGTGCTTTTTTATTGCTATTATTATATATATTTTTTTAAAACAAGATTGTTATCCTGCGACCACTTCCGTACCTTGTGAATCAAATCTGCAAGCACAACAGCTCCTCACCATACAGGACGTTTCCCTTTCAGTTTGTTTTCTAAATCATAAATATTACAAATTCTGGAGAAATTCTATAAACGAATGGGTTCATCTCTGAACTCATCAGGACAATGCTATGTTTATATAAACTGCTACTTGTGATGATGGGGTATATGGCATTTTTTATTGCAAGCAGAGGACATATTATTCAAATAAACATAGGGAAAATAAAATGAGCTCGATAAAATTGGGATGCCCCTAGCAATCAGAGTTTCGCTTTAAAATAACAATAATAATTGAAGCTCCATTCCGCTCGTCTGAAGCGCAGTCAGCGGCGCCGAACTCCATTTGCTGCCGCGGGCCCTTCCCTGCGCCGAGGTGCTTCCCTGCCCGCACGGCAGGAGCTGGCACTGACCTCCGCAGTCATCATTTGCTTTCGGGATCTTGGCAAGCCCCCTTCCCAAATGGGTGCCGAAACTGCCGCCGCTTTGCTTCCCCATCAGGACCAAGCGTGCAAGAGGTGCATACAGGAGCCATTCGACTGGGGTTCAAAGTCGTGAGCGAATTACAACCAGAAGTTTCTTATTTTGAGCAAGCAGTGTGCCTATGGTGGGCATGGAGTTACCCCGTATCGCGCCAGCAGGCTCGAGTGTCTCCATCACGCTGGGTCCCTGGGGCCGTCGCCTCCCAACTTCGCCTTCTGACCTCAGTGTTTTTATCCAGAGCAACCACACGCGCATTTATCACACGACTTTATGAACAGTGAAGGTTTATTACGTTGCACTTAAACCTCATTTAACCTTTTCTCTGCGAGCAATACTTTAAAGTAGGATTGTGAGAGTTTGCAAAATCCTGGCGAGCCGCTTCCTGAGTGGGCTGTGTACAAGCTGCCCCATCCCCTCCCAAGAAAACGTAGTTGCAAAACTCACATTTGCTGCCTTCATTTTTTTGCCACGAGGTAAAATATTGCAGCCTGGAGATTATTTATGGGAAGAGGTAACTTTATATACACATAATTTTAAATAATCTCTGGCTTAAAAATTTATGCATCTCCCTCTTGCTTGGTGGCAGCCACAGCCCCGACACGAGGTGGCCTTGGGGGAGTCCTCAGGCCCAGAGACCTCATGTGAGCTGTCACACTGCTCAAAAAGCTCTTCTCCTGGAGGAAAAGCTGAGAAATAGAAACCTGGAGGTGAATAGCATGGAAAGCTTCCAGGCAGGAGCAGTCTCCCAGGGGAGCTGATGCAAATCCCACCACTTGGGATGCTAAAAGCTTGCGTGAACGAAACTCCAACCTAAAGGTAGCGGGGAGCATCTTTCACCAGCAAGGAAGGGACTTAGGAGACCCCAGAGTTACACTGTGTGTAACCTCAGTGATTTCCCTTTATGTCCTGGGTTGGCTCCTAGCATATACAATGTTTGTGTTGCTTGGGAATGGAAAAACATGATCAAAAAGATATAAGATGTGATCGAGAACAGTCACTGAAATTAAACGAATCTTAATTGTGACTGAGCAAAAAACTCATCCTTGGTTTCTGCAGAGACAAAAAAAAAAAAAAAGAAAAAGAAACCAAAAAAGTGATGATCTGTAAATTTGCACGATGCCAAGGCTGGGTTGCAAACTCCAGACTCCATTGTGTACACCCACATCGTTTCATTGTACTGCTGAGTTAGGTGGCTGTTGATGGAATTAGTGCCTCTGGTGCATTGCTTCTAAGTCAGGTAAAGAAAATGAGCTTTTGGTTAGATTTTGCTTTGACTAAATTGACTTTTTTTTTTTTAAATTCTCTAATTTGTAATTAGATTTTGTTTGTTTTGTTTTGGTTAAAGGTTTAGGTTAAATTATGTCCTTTTGCTGACATAATATCTTAAGCCAATACATTTCTCTTCCTTCCAAAGCACCCCAAATGCTTTGCAACCTTTGCAGTAAATGCAGCAATTAGTAGTGGCCACAGGAACAAGAAGGAAAAGATCTGTTACTGGGTCTGCTGGTGTAGTTTTCCATCAACTTTCCCTGCCAGGGAATATCCTGGTACCCAAGCTGGATCGCAGCTTTTAGCGTCTTGTGCCTGACGTTCCTTGAGCTTTCTTGAAAACCTCACATAAAAGCTTGTAAACACAAAGCATCCTCAGCAGAGGCAATGAAGACATCTCTCCTTAGAAAGCCTTAGCCTTTGCTGGATGCAGCCAGAAATAAGTACTTTTTAAAAGGTCTTCCGAGGTGGTGCCAAATGTTAGCAGAGGTTGATATCGATGGTTTTCTACAGCTCGGGGAAGGAGCAGAGGAGCTGTAGAAATGGCTGCGTTTAAGGTAGCTGGGCCAGAGTGCTGCTTGCGAGACAACCTGACAATTAAATCAATAATTTACCTAGCGGTACTGCTGCACTGGGTTGAGTCTTCCCAAGTCAACTTGGAGGTAAGCAAGAATGTGCCATAACATCGTGTTTTTGAACCGCAGCATAGAGACTTAATTGATTTACTCTTTATTCTTTTCAAAAGACAGCTGAATGTCAAAGGTCTTTCTTTTGTGAAGTACTGGAAAACCCGTTGTCAAACAACCTCTACTCATTTAATAATTTATCCCATTTTGTAAAAGAAAGGCAGCTGACATGCAGTAAATCTAGTCCATGTTTAAATTACTGCATTGAACAATAATAAGAGGAATGAATAATCTAGTACATCTATTTAAAATTAAACATATATGAAACTGTTTTTCCAAATGATCACCAAAGGCTATAGTTTAAAGGCAGGACAGAAACCATGAGCAGAATGAAAATGCCGAATGGTAGTTTGCAAGTGGCAGCAGAATTATTTATTCTATTTTTTCTATACATAAGGAATAGAGCTAAATGAACAATGTTTAAGCATGTCAGAATTTCATCAATTTTGCATGAGCATTCACAAATATCCTGGTGGGGGTAATTGCTTGCAAATACATTTAAACTAATGATATGTTATATCCTTACTTGATATAAAACTATTAAAAGATACGTTATTGCATTTGACAATGCCATGAAGCTGGGTCAAAGCTTAATGACAGATTTCTGCATTTGTAAATTAAGATACACTCTGCTGGAAGCAAATATTTTGTAAAAATAAAAGCCATCTACTACGAAAGTTTGATCATTGATCTAAGGTTGCTTTTTGGTTTCTCTGAGCACCGAGTTTGCAAAACTGGAAAAAAGGGAGATTCCTTTGCAAAGGGAATTTTGACAACCCAGTGTGGTTGTTCCCCATGCAACAGGACTGTATGAGGCTTGTAAAATAGATCGTGTGCTTTGACAGTGCAATTGGGGACTTGAAGAATGGGGCTTATGCATCAGCTGGAGATTGCTTGGGTTTTCCTGCAGTACGAGTTAGGTGTTTTGCCTTAACTAAAGTTGAGGGTGCTAGGGAGATTTTTGGCCTGGGAAGAAATTCAGAAATGGGTGCAGAGAGCATCAAAAAGCTGCAAAGAAGCCATTTGACAGGAGGCTAACATGGTGAGTTTGTTAAGGTCCAGCCATGTCCTTGCTTGCTCTGTATGCATCAGCTTGTTTTGGCTTTCTGCTTATGCAAGTCTGTGATCAACATGGCACTGTGCTGGTGAGCGATTTCAGTTATTTACTGAAGAAGAGAATAAGTATGAATTAGTTAGAAGATAAAGTATCCAGAAGGTGCAGCTGGGCAGCCTTCAGTGGGTGATGGCTTGGAGTGGTCCAACCTCTGGGAAATACCACACTATCTGTGCAGAGGACATAGGATGCGTCAACTGTAAGAGAGATGCTGATAAACTTTTACTAATTGTTTCTGGGGACTTTGAAATCTATGATGATGTTGTTCCATGGTACATGTTACCTCTGTAATTGCAAAGGAAACTTATCCCTTTTGAAGGACAATGCGTCCCACAGAGGTGATGCTCCGCATCCAGCAGCACGTGTACAGCAGCAAGCAGGGAGGCAGCAGGACTGATGTTAAATTCTCATTTACCCCAAACTGCAGAGACCACAGGGCAAATGAGCCAGAGGGGTCGCAGCCCATGGCTCGGTGTGGTGGTGGTGGTGGTTTGTGCTGCTGAGTGCCTCATCTGGGAAGTTTCATGCCCACCCTCACAGCCTGTGCTGCAGCCCGCACTCCTCTGTTGCGAGGCAATCCTGAAATATCCTTTCCCATCACCTCTTGCGCTCTCCTTCACTCTTCGAATTGCTCTGATTCCCAACATCACTGAGGATTATTATAACCTCCCTTCGTAACGTACTATAAATTTTATTATAAAGCACAAATTCTTTGGCTCCCCAGCCCCATCTTGCAGGGAGACAGCACACTGTAGTTCTTATGCTGGCAGTAATGTGAGCAGAGAGTTAATGAAGGTCTTTATGTAAATTTTCCAGTTATCAGGTAAAATCTTCACATCGAAATCTGTCACGTTATAAAAATTCTTTATGTTATCAAATGCTAATGATAACTCAGAACACAGAGCCCACGGAGGATCTTTGAAATCCTTCATAAAAACTGCATTCGGCCCCGGTAACCGAAGCCTTGAATTTCTATGCTGACTACTCCAGTTTGTAATTAGCATAGTGCAGGCTTCTCTGCCCTCTGAAACCATAATGTTAATTACAAAAATTACACTGTGTTTAAAAGTGCAATTAAGAGACTGCGCGGCACAAAGGGAGCCGGGGAACCTCTTCTGGCACTTTGAAGCCAGGTCACAGTGCAGCCCGGGCAGGCAGCCCAGGCGCGCTCCCCGCTAAAGGCCGGGGAGGATCACAGGGACCAAGCGGGCGCTGCCGGGCCCCGAGCAGCCCTGAACGGGCAGTGCCCCTCCTTGGGAGGGACAGTGGTTGGCAGGGTCAGGGTGTGAAAATTGGGCTAAACAAGGACCCAGTCCTGCAGTGGTGGCTGCACCTGGTTGGGGTGACTGCAGCTGTGCGACTAGGTGCAGGATCAGGCCCTCAAAGGTGGCCGTGCTGTGATGGCCACGAACCAGCCTGAGGTTGCTCTCATATTTGCGTGGCATCTGGAAGCAAAATATCACCTTCTTTTGTGACTTTGTTTTATTGAGGAACTTGATAATAATAATAATTCTGCTCCAGGTTCTTGACTTGCTGGAAAAACGCTCATAAAAAATTATATATATATATATATATATATATATATATATATATAGTTTTTGGTTTACCACTGTTTAATATCATGCACTATGGTAGTCCCCTCCACCAAAGGCCTTCCAAGCACCTCACACGAGGTGTTAATTAATTAATTAAGGCCCAGAGCACCCCTCTGTGGTGGATGTCTGCACGCCAGCTGGTGGAGAGAAACCGAGGCAGGCGGGCAGTGGGGGGTGGCTGTGCGTGGGCAGAACCGCAGGGTCCCCGTCCCTGCCTCCCAGCCACCACAATGCTGTGCTCCTGCTCATGTCCTGCTGCCAAACCTTGGCAGCCCGGTGGCACCCGATGTCCCGGGGGGACCCTGGGGGAGGATGGTGCAAACTGCGGTCCGTTACCTTTATTTGGTCTTCCCTTGATTTTTTTCCAGTAGCTTTTCCATATCGCCTCATGTGAAAGCTTCAATAACTGCTCAATAAATCATCAAGCTGACCTTTTCCAGGAAAAATGTGTACTGCCACGGGTGAGGCCAAGAGCTTGCGTGGTGGGGGCGCGGGGGAAGACAAGGGGGGGCCGGGGTTTCTCGAGAAACTTTGGAGCTGCGAGCGGCCTCGGGTTTGTCTTGTTTAGGTGCCTGGAAAAAAAAAATCCACTTTCCTTCTCTTTGCCTTCTACCTGCCCAACTGGTTATAGACCCAGACAGTTTACATAT